>NC_031972.2:8575684-8679039 GCF_001858045.2 Oreochromis niloticus
GAATTCAGCATTTCCATGCTGGGGAAATAGGTTTTGCAGCTGTTTGAGCTAAGATTTTCAAGTTATTCACAAAATGAAACCCATAATGTGTTTCAGGCGAGAAACGCACTGTCTCGCCGAAATAAGGCGATTTTCACCAAGTCCATAAAGACAGCTGTAACTTTTGATAGGAGACTCGGACACACATATTTCAGGCTTGGCCTTATAGAATTCAGCATTTCATGCTGGGGAAATAGGTTTTGCAGCTGTTTGAGCTAAGATTTTCAAGTTATTCACAAAATGAAAACCCATAATGTTTTCAGGCGAGAAACGCACTGTCTCGCCGAAATAAGGCGATTTCACCAATCCATAAAGACAGCTGTAACTTTTGATAGGAGACTCGGACACACATATTTCAGGCTTGGCCTATAGAATTCAGCATTTCCATGCTGGGGAAATAGGTTTTGCAGCTGTTTGAGCTAAGATTTTCAAGTTATTCACAAAATGAAAACCCATAATGTGTTTCAGGCGAGAAACGCACTGTCTCGCCGAAATAAGCGATTTTCACCAATCCATAAAGACAGCTGTAACTTTTGATAGGAGACTCGGACACACATATTTCAGGCTTGGCCTTATAGAATTCAGCATTTCCATGCTGGGGAAATAGGTTTGCAGCTGTTTGAGCTAAGATTTTCAAGTTATTCACAAAATGAAAACCCATAATGTGTTTCAGGCGAGAAACGCACTGTCTCGCCGAAATAAGGCGATTTTCACCAAGTCCATAAAGACAGCTGTAACTTTTGATAGGAGACTCGGACACACATATTTCAGGCTTGGCCTTATGAATTCACAAAATGCATTCCATGCTGGGAAATAGGTTTTGCAGCTGTTTGAGCTAAGATTTTCAAGTTATTCACAAAATGAAAACCCATAATGTGTTTCAGGCGAGAAACGCACTGTCTCGCCGAAATAAGGCGATTTTCACCAAGTCCATAAAGACAGCTGTAACTTTTGATAGAGACTCGGACACACATATTTCAGGCTTGGCCTTATAGAATTCAGCATTTCCATGCTGGGGAAATTAGGTTTTGCAGCTGTTTGAGCTAAGATTTTCAAGTTATTCACAAAATGAAAACCCATAATGTGTTTCAGGCGAGGAAACGCACTGTCTCGCCGAAATAAGGCGATTTTCACCAAGTCCATAAAGACAGCTGTAACTTTTGATAGGAGACTCGGACACACATATTTCAGGCTTGGCCTTATAGAATTCAGCATTTCCATGCTGGGGAAATAGGTTTTGCAGCTGTTTGAGCTAAGATTTTCAAGTTATTCACAAATGAAAACCCATAATGTGTTTCAGGCAGAGAAACGCACTGTCTCGCCGAAATAAGCGATTTTCACCAATCCATAAAGACAGCTGTAACTTTGATAGGAGACTCGGACACACATATTTCAGGCTTGGCCTTATAGAATTCAGCATTTCCATGCTGGAAATAGGTTTTGCAGCTGTTTGAGCTAAGATTTTCAAGTTATTCACAAAATGAAAACCCATAATGTGTTTCAGGCGAGAAACGCACTGTCTCGCCGAAATAAGGCGATTTTCACCAACTCCATAAAGACAGCTGTAACTTTTGATAGGAGACTCGACACACATATTTCAGGCTTGGCCTTATAGAATTCAGCATTTCCATGCTGGGGAAATAGGTTTTGCAGCTGTTTGAGCTAAGATTTTCAAGTTATTCACAAAATGAAAACCCATAATGTGTTTCAGGCGAGAAACGCACTGTCTCGCCGAAATAAGGCGATTTTCACCAACTCCATAAAGACAGCTGTAACTTTTGATAGGAGACTCGGACACACATATTTCAGGCTTGGCCTTATAGAATTCAGCATTTCCATGCTGGGGAAATAGGTTTTGCAGCTGTTTGAGCTAAGATTTTCAAGTTATTCACAAATGAAAACCCATAATGTGTTTCAGGCGAGAAACGCACTGTCTCGCCGAAATAAGGCGATTTTCACCAAGTCCATAAAGACAGCTGTAACTTTTGATAGGAGACTCGGACACACATATTTCAGGCTTGGCCTTATAGAATTCAGCATTTCCATGCTGGGAAATAGGTTTTGCAGCTGTTTGAGCTAAGATTTTCAAGTTATTCACAAAATGAAAACCCATAATGTGTTTCAGGCGAGAAACGCACTGTCTCGCCGAAATAAGGCGATTTTCACCAAGTCCATAAAGACAGCTGTAACTTTTGATAGGAGACTCGGACACACATATTTCAGGCTTGGCCTTATAGAATTCAGCATTTCCATGCTGAAAATAGGTTTTGCAGCTGTTTGAGCTAAGATTTTCAAGTTATTCACAAAATGAAAACCCATAATGTGTTCAGGCGAGAAACGCACTGTCTCGCCGAAATAAGGCGATTTTCACCAAGTCCATAAAGACAGCTGTAACTTTTGATAGGAGACTCGGACACACATATTTCAGGCTTGGCCTTATAGAATTCAGCATTTCCATGCTGGGGAAATAGGTTTTGCAGCTGTTTGAGCTAAGATTTTCAAGTTATTCACAAAATGAAAACCCATAATGTGTTTCAGGCGAGAAATCAAAAAAGCCAGAAACGCACTGTCTCGCCGAAATAAAGCGATTTTCACCAATCCATAAAGACAGCTGTAACTTTTGATAGGAGACTCGGACACACATATTTCAGGCTTGGCCTTATAGAATTCAGCATTTCCATGCTGGGGAAATAGGTTTTGCAGCTGTTTGAGCTAAGATTTTCAAGTTATTCACAAAATGAAAACCCATAATGTGTTTCAGGCGAGAAACGCACTGTCTCGCCGAAATAAGGCGATTTTCACCAAGTCCATAAAGACAGCTGTAACTTTTGATAGGAGACTCGGACACACATATTTCAGGCTTGGCCTTATAGAATTCAGCATTTCCATGCTGGGGAAATAGGTTTTGCAGCTGTTTGAGCTAAGATTTTCAAGTTATTCACAAAATGAAAACCCATAATGTGTTTCAGGCGAGAAACGCACTGTCTCGCCGAAATAAGGCGATTTTCACCAAGTCCATAAAGACAGCTGTAACTTTTGATAGGAGACTCGGACACACATATTTCAGGCTTGGCCTTATAGAATTCAGCATTTCCATGCTGGGGAAATAGGTTTTGCAGCTGTTTGAGCTAAGATTTTCAAGTTATTCACAAAATGAAAACCCATAATGTGTTTCAGGCGAGAGAAACCGCACTGTCTCGCCGAAATAAGGCGATTTTCACCAATCCATAAAGACAGCTGTAACTTTTGATAGGAGACTCGGACACACATATTTCAGGCTTGGCCTTATAGAATTCAGCATTTCCATGCTGGGGAAATAGGTTTTGCAGCTGTTTGAGCTAAGATTTTCAAGTTATTCACAAAATGAAAACCCATAATGTGTTTCAGGCGAGAAACGCACTGTCTCGCGAAATAAAGCGATTTTCACCAAGTCCATAAAGACAGCTGTAACTTTTGATAGGAGACTCGGACACACATATTTCAGGCTTGGCCTTATAGAATTCAGCATTTCCATGCTGAATAATAGGTTTTGCAGCTGTTTGAGCTAAGATTTCAAGTTATTACAAAATGAAAACCCATAATGTGTTTCAGGCGAGAAACGCACTGTCTCGCCGAAATAAGGCGATTTTCACCAAGTCCATAAAGACAGCTGTAACTTTTGATAGGAGACTCGGACACACATATTTCAGGCTTGGCCTTATAGAATTCAGCATTTCCATGCTGGGGAAATAGGTTTTGCAGCTGTTTGAGCTAAGATTTTCAAGTTATTCACAAAATGAAAACCCATAATGTGTTTCAGGCGAGAAACGCACTGTCTCGCCGAAATAAGGCGATTTTCACCAATCCATAAAGACAGCTGTAACTTTTGATAGGAGACTCGGACACACATATTTCAGGCTTGGCCTTATAGAATTCAGCATTTCCATGCTGGGGAAATAGGTTTGCAGCTGTTTGAGCTAAGATTTCAAGTTATTCACAAAATGAAAACCCATAATGTGTTTCAGGCGAGAAACGCACTGTCTCGCCGAAATAAGGCGATTTTCACCAAGTCCATAAAGACAGCTGTAACTTTTGATAGGAGACTCGGACACACATATTTCAGGCTTGGCCTTATAGAATTCAGCATTTCCATGCTGGGAAATAGGTTTTGCAGCTGTTTGAGCTAAGATTTTCAAGTTATTCACAAAATGAAAACCCATAATGTGTTTCAGGCGAGAAACGCACTGTCTCGCCGAAATAAGGCGATTTTCACCAAGTCCATAAAGACAGCTGTAACTTTTGATAGGAGACTCGGACACACATATTTCAGGCTTGGCCTTATAGAATCAGCATTTCCATGCTGGGGAAATAGGTTTTGCAGCTGTTTGAGCTAAGATTTTCAAGTTATTCACAAAATGAAAACCCATAATGTGTTTCAGGCGAGAAACGCACTGTCTCGCCGAAATAAGGCGATTTTCACCAACTCCATAAAGACAGCTGTAACTTTTGATAGGAGACTCGGACACACATATTTCAGGCTTGGCCTTATAGAATTCAGCATTTCCATGCTGGGGAAATAGGTTTTGCAGCTGTTTGAGCTAAGATTTTCAAGTTATTCACAAAATGAAAACCCATAATGTGTTTCAGGCGAGAAACGCACTGTCTCGCCGAAATAAGGCGATTTTCACAATCAAAAGACAGCTGTAACTTGATAGAGACTCGACAACATATTAGCTCTATAGAATCAGCATTTCATGCGAAATATTACTGTTGACTAAGATTTCAAGTTATTCAAAAAAAACCATAATTTTCAGGCGAGAAACGCACTGTCTCGCCGAAAAAGCGATTTTCACCAAGTCCATAAAGACAGCTGTAACTTTTGATAGGAGACTCGGACACACATATTTCAGGCTTGGCCTTATAGAATTCAGCATTTCCATGCTGAATTAATAGGTTTTGCAGCTGTTTGAGCTAAGATTTCAAGTTATTCACAAAATGAAAACCCATAATGTGTTTCATGCGAGAAACGCACTGTCTCGCCGAAATAAGGCGATTTTCACCAAGTCCATAAAGACAGCTGTAACTTTTGATAGGAGACTCGGACACACATATTTCAGGCTTGGCCTTATAGAATTCAGCATTTCCATGCTGAAATAATAGGTTTTGCAGCTGTTTGAGCTAAGATTTTCAAGTTATTCACAAAATGAAAACCCATAATGTGTTTCAGGCGAGAAACGCACTGTCTCACCGAAATAAGGCGATTTTCACCAAGTCCATAAAGACAGCTGTAACTTTTGATAGGAGACTCGGACACACATATTTCAGGCTTGGCCTTATAGAATTCAGCATTTCCATGCTGAAATAATAGGTTTTGCAGCTGTTTGAGCTAAGATTTTCAAGTTATTCACAAATGAAAACCCATAATGTGTTTCAGGCGAGAAACGCACTGTCTCGCCGAAATAAGGCGATTTTCACCAAGTCCATAAAGACAGCTGTAACTTTTGATAGGAGACTCGGACACACATATTTCAGGCTTGGCCTTATAGAATTCAGCATTTCCATGCTGGGGAAATAGGTTTTGCAGCTGTTTGAGCTAAGATTTTCAAGTTATTCACAAAATGAAAACCCATAATGTGTTTCAGGCGAGAACTCCATTCAAATGCATGCAACAGCCAGAAACGCACTCTCTCGCGGAAATAAAGCGATTTTCACCAAGTCCATAAAGACAGCTGTAACTTTTGATAGGAGACTCGGACACACATATTTCAGGCTTGGCCTTATAGAATTCAGCATTTCCATGCTGAATTAATAGGTTTTGCAGCTGTTTGAGCTAAGATCTTCAAGTTATTAACAAAAATAAAACCCATGTGTTTCGGGCGAGAAACGCACTGTCTCACCGAAATAAGGCGATTTTCACCAAGTCCATAAAGACAGCTGTAACTTTTGATAGGAGACTCGGACACACATATTTCAGGCTTGGCCTTATACAATTCAGCATTTCCATGCTGGGGAAATAGGTTTTGCAGCTGTTTGGGCTAAGATTTTCAAGTTATTCACAAAATGAAAACCCATAATGTGTTTCAGGCGAGAACTCCATTCAAATGCATGTAACAGCCAGAAACGCACTGTCTCGCCGAAATACAGCGATTTTCACCAAGTCCATAAAGACAGCTGTAACTTTTGATAGAAGACTCGGACACACATATTTCAGGCTTGGCCTTATAGAATTCAGCATTTCCATGCTGGGGAAAAAGGTTTTGCAGCTGTTTGAGCTAAGATTTTCAAGTTATTCACAAAATGAAAACCCATAATGTGTTTCAGGCGAGAACTCCATTCAAATGCATATAACAGCCAGAAACGCACTGTCTCGCCGAAAAAAAGCGATTTCCACCAAGTCCATAAAGACAGCTGTAACTTTTGATAGAAGACTCGGACACACATATTTCGGGCTTGGCCTTATAGAATTCAGCATTTCCATGCTGGGGAAATAGGTTTTGCAGCTGTTTGGGCTAAGATTTTCAAGTTATTCAGAAAATGAAAACCCATAATGTGTTTCAGGTGAGAACTCCATTCAAATGCATGTAACAGCCAGAAACGCAATGTCTCGCCGAACTAAAGCGATTTTCACCAAGTCCATAAAGACAGCTGTAACTTTTGATAGAAGGCTCGGACACACATATTTCAGGCTTGGCCTTATAGAATTCAGCATTTCCATGCTGGGGAAATAGGTTTTGCAGCTGTTTGGGCTAAGATTTTCAGGTTATTCACAAAATGAAAACCCATAATGTGTTTCAGGCGAGAACTCCATTCAAATGCATGTAACAGCCAGAAACGCACTGTCTCGCCGAACTAAAGCGATTTTCACCAAGTGCATAAAGACAGCTGTAACTTTTGATAGAAGGCTCGGACACACATATTTCAGGCTTGGCCTTATAGAATTCAGCATTTCCATGCTGGGGAAATAGGTTTTGCAGCTGTTTGAGCTAAGATTTTCAAGTTATTCACAAAATGAAAACCCATAATGTGTTTCAGGCGAGAACTCCATTCAAATGCATGTAACAGCCAGAAACGCACTGTCTCGCCGAACTAAAGCGATTTTCACCAAGTGCATAAAGACAGCTGTAACTTTTGATAGAAGGCTCGGACACACATATTTCAGGCTTGGCCTTATAGAATTCAGCATTTCCATGCTGGGGAAATAGGTTTTGCAGCTGTTTGAGCTAAGATTTTCAAGTTATTCACAAAATGAAAACCCATAATGTGTTTCAGGCGAGAACTCCATTCAAATGCATGTAACAGCCAGAAACGCACTGTCTCGCCGAAATAAAGCAATTTTCACCAAGTCCATAAAGACAGCTGTAAATTTTGATAGAAGACTCGGACACACATATTTCGGGCTTGGCCTTATAGAATGCAGCATTTCCATGCTGGGGAAATAGGTTTTGCAGCTGTTTGAGCTAAGATTTTCAAGTTATTCACAAAATGAAAACCCATAATGTGTTTCAGGAGAGAAAATCTTAGCTCAAACAGCTGCAAAACCTATTTCCCCAGCATGGAAATGCTGAATTCTATAAGGCCAAGCCTGAAATATGTGTGTCCGAGTCTCCTATCAAAAGTTACAGCTGTCTTTATGGACTTGGTGAAAATCGCCTTATTTCGGCGAGACAGTGCGTTTCTCGCCTGAAACACATTATGGGTTTTCATTTTGTGAATAACTTGAAAATCTTAGCTCAAACAGCTGCAAAACCTATTTCCCCAGCATGGAAATGCTGAATTCTATAAGGCCAAGCCTGAAATATGTGTGTCCGAGTCTCCTATCAAAAGTTACAGCTGTCTTTATGGACTTGGTGAAAATCGCCTTATTTCGGCGAGACAGTGCGTTTCTCGCCTGAAACACATTATGGGTTTTCATTTTGTGAATAACTTGAAAATCTTAGCTCAAACAGCTGCAAAACCTATTAATTCAGCATGGAAATGCTGAATTCTATAAGGCCAAGCCTGAAATATGTGTGTCCGAGTCTCCTATCAAAAGTTACAGCTGTCTTTATGGACTTGGTGAAAATCGCCTTATTTCAGCGAGACAGTGCGTTCCTCGCCTGAAACACATTATGGGTTTTCATTTTGTGAATAACTTGAAAATCTTAGCTCAAACAGCTGCAAAACCTATTTCCCCAGCATAGAAATGCTGAATTCTATAAGGCAAAGCCTGAAATATGTGTGTCTGAGTCTTCTATCAAAAGTTACAGCTGTCGTTATGAACATAGTGAAAATCGTTTTATTTCGGCGAGACAGTGCGTTTACATGCATTTGAATGGAGTTCTTGTCTGAAACACATTATGGGTTTTCATTTTGTGAATAACTTGAAAATCTTAGCTCAAACAGCTGCAAAACCAATTTCCCCAGCATAGAAATGCTGAATTCTATAAGGCAAAGTCTGAAATATGTGTGTCCGAGTCTTCTATCAAAAGTTACAGCTGTCTTTATGAAGTTGATGAAAATCGCTTTTTTTCGCCAAGACAGTGCGTTTCTCGCTATCTCATGCATTTGAATGGAGTTCTCGCCTGAAACAAAGTATGGGTTTTCATTTTGTGAATAACTTGAAAATCTTAGCTCAAACAGCTGCAAAACCAATTTCCCCAGCATAGAAATGCGCAATTCTATAAGGCCAAGCCTGAAATATGTGTGTCCGAGTCTTCTATCAAAAGTTAAAGCTGTCGTTATGAAATTAATGGAAATCGCTTTATTTCGCCAAGACAGTGCGTTTCTCGCTATTACATGCATTTGAGTGGAGTTCTCGCCTAAAACAAAGTATGGGTTTTCATTTTGTGAATAACTTGAAAATCTTAGCCCAAACAGCTGCAAAACCTATTTCCCCAGCATAGAAATGCTGAATTCTATAAGTCAAAGCCTTGTGTGTCCGAGTCTCCTTTCAAAAGTTACAGCTGTCGTTATGAACTTAGTGAAAATCGCTTTATTTCGCCAAGACAGTGCGTTTCTCGCTATTACATGCATTTGAATGGAGTTCTTGCCTGAAACACATTATGGGTTTTCATTTTGTGAATAACTTGAAAATCTTAGTTCAAACAGCTGCAAAACCTATTTCCTCAGCATAGAAATGCTGAATTCTATAAGGCAAAGCCTGGAATATGTGTGTCCGAGTCTTCTATCAAAAGTTACAGCTGTCTTTATGGACTTGATGAAAATCGCTTTATTTCCGCGAGACAGTGCGTTTCTCACCATTACATGCATTTGAATAAGGTAGTTCTCGCATGAAACACATTATGGGTTTTCATTTTGTGAATAACTTGAAAATCTTAGCTCAAACAGCTGCAAAACCTATTTCCCCAGCATAGAAATGCTGAATTCTATAAGGCCAAGCCTGAAATATGTGTGTCCGAGTCTTCTATCAAAAGTTACAGCTGTCTTTATGAAGTTGATGAAAATCGCTTTATTTCGCCAAGACAGTGCGTTTCTCGCTATCTCATGCATTTGAATGGAGCTCTCGCCTGAAACAAAGTATGGGTTTTCATTTTGTGAATAACTTGAAAATCTTAGCTCAAACAGCTGCAAAACCAATTTCCCCAGCATAGAAATGCTGAATTCTATAAGGCCAAGCCTGAAATATGTGTGTCCGAGTCTTCTATCAAAAGTTACAACTGTCTTTATGAACTTAATGGAAATCGCTTTATTTCGCCAAGACAGTGCGTTTCTCGCTATTACATGCATTTGAGTGGAGTTCTCGCCTAAAACAAAGTATGGGTTTTCATTTTGTGAATAACTTGAAAATCTTAGCTCAAACAGCTGCAAAACCTATTTCCCCAGCATAGAAATGCTGAATTCTATAAGGCCAAGCCTGAAATATGTGTGTCCGAGTCTTCTATCAAAAGTTACAGCTGTCGTTATGAACTTAGTGAAAATCGCTTTATTTCGGCGAGACAGTGCGTTTACATGCATTTGAATGGAGTTCTTGCCTGAAACACATTATGGGTTTTCATTTTGTGAATAACTTGAAAATCTTAGCTCAAACAGCTGCAAAACCTATTTCCTCAGCATAGAAATGCTGAATTCTATAAGGCAAAGCCTGAAATATGTGTGTCCGAGTCTTCTATCAAAAGTTACAGCTGTCTTTATGAAGTTGATGAAAATCGCTTTATTTCGCCAAGACAGTGCGTTTCTCGCTATCTCATGCATTTGAATGGAGCTCTCGCCTGAAACAAAGTATGGGTTTTCATTTTGTGAATAACTTGAAAATCTTAGCTCAAACAGCTGCAAAACCAATTTCCCCAGCATAGAAATGCTGAATTCTATAAGGCCAAGCCTGAAATATGTGTGTCCGAGTCTTCTATCAAAAGTTACAACTGTCTTTATGAACTTAATGGAAATCGCTTTATTTCGCCAAGACAGTGCGTTTCTCGCTATTACATGCATTTGAGTGGAGTTCTCGCCTAAAACAAAGTATGGGTTTTCATTTTGTGAATAACTTGAAAATCTTAGCTCAAACAGCTGCAAAACCTATTTCCCCAGCATAGAAATGCTGAATTCTATAAGGGAAAGCCTGAAATATGTGTGTCCGAGTCTTCTATCAAAAGTTACAGCTGTCTTTATGGACTTGATGAAAATCGCATTATTTTGCCAAGACAGTGCGTTTCTCGCTATTACATGCATTTGAATGGAGTTCTCGCCTGAAACAAAGTATGGGTTTTCATTTTGTGAATAACTTGAAAATCTTAGCTCCAGCAGCTGCAAAACCTATTTCCCCAGCATAGAAATGCTGAATTCTATAAGGCAAAGCCTGAAATATGTGTGTCCGAGTATTCTATCAAAAGTTACAGCTGTCGTTATGAACTTAATGAAAATCGCTTTATTTCGCCAAGACAGTGCGTTTCTCGCTATTACATGCATTTGAGTGGAGTTCTCGCCTAAAACAAAGTATGGGTTTTCATTTTGTGAATAACTTGAAAATCTTAGCTCAAACAGCTGCAAAACCTATTTCCCCAGCATAGAAATGCTGAATTCTATAAGGCAAAGCCTGAAATATGTGTGTCCGAGTATTCTATCAAAAGTTACAGCTGTCTTTATGAAGTTGATGAAAATCGCTTTATTTCGCCAAGACAGTGCGTTTCTCGCTATCTCATGCATTTGAATGGAGTTCTCGCCTGAAACAAAGTATGGGTTTTCATTTTGTGAATAACTTGAAAATCTTAGCTCAAACAGCTGCAAAACCAATTTCCCCAGCATAGAAATGCTGAATTCTATAAGGCCAAGCCTGAAATATGTGTGTCCGAGTCTTCTATCAAAAGTTAAAGCTGTCGTTATGAACTTAATGGAAATCGCTTTATTTCGCCAAGACAGTGCGTTTCTCGCTATTACATGCATTTGAGTGGAGTTCTCGCCTAAAACAAAGTATGGGTTTTCATTTTGTGAATAACTTGAAAATCTTAGCTCAAACAGCTGCAAAACCTATTTCCCCAGCATAGAAATGCTGAATTGTATAAGTCAAAGCCTTGTGTGTCCGAATCTTCTTTCAAAAGTTACAGCTGTCTTTATGAAGTTAATGAAAATCGCTTTATTTCGGCGAGACAGTGCGTTTCTCGCTATTACATGCATTTCAATGGAGTTCTCGCCTGAAACACAGTATGGGTTTTCATTTTGTGAATAACTTGAAAATCTTAGCTCAAACAGCTGCAAACCTGGTTGCCCAACACGGGGATATTGAATTCTACAAGATAAACCCATAAATAAGTTACAGCTATCTTTATGCAGTTGTACAAAAAACGCTTTATTTCGCCAAGACAGTACGCTTCTCACTATTACATGCATTCGAATGGAGTTCTCGCCGAAACAAAGTACAAGTTTTCGTTTTGTGAATAACTTGAAAATCTTAGCTCAAACAGCGGCCAAACCTTGTTGCCCAACACGGGGATATTGAATTCTACAAGATAAAGCTATAAATATGTGTGTCTGAGTCTTCTATCAAAAGTTACAGCTATCTTTATGCAGTTGTATAACAACGCTTTATTTGGCCAAGACAGTGCGCTTCTCACTATTACATGCATTTGAATGGAGTTCTCGCCCGAAACAAAGTATATTTTCCTCCTTATCCTTTACTCTTAACTAGCATAGAATTTCTTTGCACAATAGACACTTAACCATAAATATTTGCAGTGATCCCACCGATGTGTTATTAAATACTGAAAGTTTTTATAACTGCTGATATTTACTTATTCTTTCTCTTTTAAAGTACATAACAGAGGTTTTTAAAGTGGCATTGATCAAAGTATTACGTGAGCAGTCCTCGAAAATCTGTATAGATTTTCATTGCTAGGCAGGTGATACCCAATTACTTTGTGACACCAGATGATACAATTATGACGATAGAACAGTTAAACTATACCCATGTCTTAAAGACATAAGACCTGGATTACCTCTAATTTCTTAGTTTTAAAATCAGAAAAACTGAGATTATTGTACTTGATCCTTAAAAAATAAAACTGAGTCTAACCAGAAACTTACTTTAGATGGCCACCAGTAATAGTGTGAGGAATCATGGAGTAATTTTGATCATGATATGTTTTTCAGTGTACAGACCAAACAAATATGTAGGGATGCCTTTAAGTAATACTTTACTTGTACTAACCTGTGTACTTTTGACACCATGTGTTAGAGAAAATCAAAAATTAATTCAAACTTGTCCAGGCAATTCTGTTTTTGAAGTCAATTTGACATCTATTTTTGTGTTTAAAAAGAACTACAGGTGGCTAAAAAGATATTAACTTATTGTGAAGCGAAAAGGTCTCTATCCAGTCCGTTTTAAGGCTCAGATAGATGACCACAATGTCAAGGCTTAATAGCAATTACATTTCTGTCCAAATAATATGTAATTTAGAAAAGCAAACTGAAATGTATGATTTTACACAGAATATTTGAAAAAACTGTGCTGTGCTGTTGGCATAGACTTTGATGCTATGGCTACTGACCCAGACGTCCTTGCCCTTCAGACTGCACAAACAGGTCTTGTACTGGAGAACAGGCCCATGTGGAACAATGGGCCCAGCCTGGCACTGGCTTAGGGGCAGTTAAAACAACTACATTTTTTGGAAAAAATGTAAGGAGAACTTTTGTTTTACTCCCAGTCCCATCCACTAACTTGGAGGAGGTGAGGTTTATGGACTCTGGATGGCATTACCATGGCCCCCAGTAATATTGTAAGGAATCTTGGAGTTGTATTTGACCAGGATATGTCCTTCATATTAATCAAAAATGCATCAGTACTTTCTGCATTTGCACAACAGCTCTAAAATTGGAAAAGATCCTGTCTCAGAGTGATGCTGAAAAGCCAGTTCATGCATTTATTACTTCTCGGATGGACTATTGTAATTCATTCAATTCATATCATACTGTCCTAAAACTCCTTAACAAGCCTTCAGTTGATCCAAAATGTTGCAGTGAGAGTACTGACAAGGACTAGAAAGAGAGAGCGTGTATCCAACAGAAAGAACAGCAGTAACATACTACAGTCGCCTGTCTGGTAGCTGAGATAGGCTGCAGCTCCTCTGCGATCCTGATAAGGATAAGAGGATGGATGGATTATTACTGTTATAGTTAAATGAACATCTACTATATTATTTAAAAAAAAATGTATTATTACCTGAAAGTGACACATGGTGGGGAAGTTTTTCAAACCATTCAGTTAGGAAAAGAAGCAATAAAACACAGCGAAAGCACCTCATTATACATAAAACTGCATAAATGAAAAGTATCTAAGGTAAAAAATAATTCTTCAGCAGAAAAATGTTTCCCATCAATGTTAAGTTGAATAACATGTTTAAGATCATTTCAAATGTTTTTTAATGTCTAGCATCATATTCTATAAATCATATTTTAACCGTGGCTGTCCTGTGAGGACCACATACTATGAAAATATGATTGTTGTTCATAAGCTCAGAAACACAGGCCTAAATCTTCATTTTTCAAAAAGTATATTAAAATATTAAAAAACAAAAAGATCAGGTGAATTGAAAGGCTTCAGCAGTGTGTTACATAAATGTCAATAGCTATAGAAGGGATTAAAATATGAAAAAAATGAAAGTGGAGTGTTGGCAAAAGAGCTGGTTAAACATATTAAATTCAAACATTCTCATAGATGTTTGAAAGCAATGCTGAGCCTGCACCTGATCAACTTGCCTGTTTTATTATAGCAGACACGGTCAGAGCTGTCCATTCTACATCACTGTCATAGCTTTTCTTGCTAACGTACTAAAGAAGTTACTACCAACGTTTTCACACTCCAGCTTCTCTACATCACACATGTTGGATAAGTTGGTTAGCCATAGTAAACTGTTATGATGTTAAATCACTGAAATTAGTTTACTTGCTTAATGGTAGCTGTGTTTCCATAGCTCTCAGCTTGCCCAGCTCCATTCATTGTTAATGGACTCGACCCCCAGTCATGCTAATGCTCCCACACCCTCAGAGACATAGGAGTGCTGCAGTCTCTTACAAGATTGAAGTGGACAGTGCAAAGTTAGAGCAGCAAAAATTAAGAAAAACAATGGAATAGGATACAATAAAAAGAATAACATACTATATGCAATAGAATAAAATACTACGTTGTCAGAAAAAAATTGCACTTAGTGTTATTGCACATGTGTGGATGTGTGTGTTTGGTCAGCGGCGAAGTCTTTGTTGTGGAGTCTGACAGCAGTAGGAAAGAAAGACCTGCAGAATCTCTCCATCCCACATCGTGGGTGCCGCAGCCTGCCACTGAAGGAGCTGTTCAGTGCTGTCAGTCTCCTGCATGGGGTGGGAGATGTTGTCGATCAGGGATGACAGCTTAGCCACCATTCTCCTGTCATTCACCACCTTCACTGGGTCCAGAGGGCATCCTGAACAGAGCTTGCCTTCCGGATCAGCTGTTCAGTCTAAAGGCTGAATCCACATATTAACTGACAGGCAATCAACTTTATGACAGCAATGTTGAGATGAAAGGAGATAGATCACTTTATTTTGGTATGGTTTAATTTAATATCTATTTTCAGATTTGACACTTTCCCCGAATGAAACGTCAATGGAAAGAATACTAACAGGGACAAAAGAGAGCATATTTCTCCCATACTTTCTGTTAGAGAATTGTGGATCAATATGGTTGTCACTGTGCAAGATGATTAGATCTTTAGCAAGAATGCTTACCTCTGTTTTCCACACACATACACACACAAACATCACATTATCACATCACATGCTCAGACACACACACACACACACATTACATGCTCACACATCACAGACGCACACGTCACATGTTCACATGTGAGTGTCTTATCTGTCGCATGATTAACGAATTTTTGTGTAACCATTGAAGTTCATAAAAGGGCTGCGAGGGAAGGCTGGAGTTGGAGTTGTCTGGGATCAGGTGAGGAACTTGGAGCTCCAAGATCCTGATCAGGCTTCCCTTGCGCAACTAAAAACCGATCAAGCTCTAATTGACTTGCTTTGTTCACGGTGATAAGTCTCTGAGCTAGCAAGGCCTGTGAGTGCAGACCTAACACTTTCTAAATTGGCTTCCTGTTAAATCCAGAATTGAATTTAAAATAAAATACCTATGCTACAATTGGCTCAGTCTGCCGGGGGCTTCCCATGATACATGGATTGTTTCTTCTTCACTCATCTTTTTTACTATGTGTTTATACACCACTCTGCATTTAATCATCAGTTATTATTGATCTCTGGCTCTTGTCCACAGTGTCTTTTATCCTGTCATCACCATTACAGCAGATTCCTGCCTCTCCCTCAGCCTGGTTCTCCCCAAGGTTTCTTCCTGTTAAAAGGGAACTTTTCTTTCCACTGTCAGCAAATGCTTGGTCAAAAGGCATAGTTTGTTTGTTGGGGTTTTCTCTCTACTATTGCAAGCTGTTTACCTTACATTATAAAGCCCATTGAGGCGACTGTTGGCATGATTTGGCATGTTATAAATCAAATTGAACTGAATTGAATATCACAGCAAACCAAAAGAGAAAACTACTCATTAGGTATCGTCTTGATGCATTCTCAATCATCCAGGAAAGTAAATCTCCAAAAGTTGAATCTGTTCATCTGGACGTAGCGTTTTGTGGGAGAAACGTTTCGTCACTCATCCAAGTGACTTCTTCAGTCTCAGAGTGAAGACTGAGACTGAGACTGAAGAAGTCACTTGGATGAGTGACGAAACGTTTCTCCCACAAAACGCTATGTCCAGATGAACAGATTCAACTTTTGGATACTCATTAGGTAGTTCAAACGCCAAAATCCATAATAAGAAAGAAAAGTCAGGATAGGTAAAACCAATGCGTATTGTGATTTTGACAATTTAAATAAACAAGGTTCCAGAAAAACAGGTGGAAACTGCCTTACTTAAACTGTGTAGAGA
The DNA here is from genome assembly GCF_001858045.2 of Oreochromis niloticus. NCBI lineage: Eukaryota > Metazoa > Chordata > Actinopteri > Cichliformes > Cichlidae > Oreochromis > Oreochromis niloticus. Next base: position 8,592,108 of record NC_031972.2, read on the forward strand.
ACTACAGTCCCTGAACATCAGACTTTTGATTATGTGGTGTCATTATTTCAACCTTCAGCAATACAAAAGCATGACTCTGTAGGTCTGTTAAATACTCCTGACCTATCACAAACTCAAAACAAAAAAAATTCCCCATAGTGATGTAATTTAGTGTTAAACATTTTTCTGTTCAGACTTTTTTTTTTTTTTAAAGCAATTCATTTGCTTTAAAAAAGGTTTTCCAAATGTAGTCACTAGTTGTGCAAACGCAGTAGTCATTCAGTTTGTATCTCCGTATCGCTTGTATCAGTTTGAACCACATGACTGGATATGTAAAGCGCTTTGGGGTCCTTAGGGACCATAAAAGCGCTATATAAATACAGGCCATTTACCATTTACCATTTCACATGACAAGTGTTCTGATCCTACAACCACCATGATGTCACAATGCTTTGCAAACACTTTATTACACAAATAACAGTTACTGAAAATAGTACTCTTGCAGCAAAACCAGTGTGTCACAACTAATATTACAGCATCCACATGTAAAACATGGCATCATGTTAGGAAATCATTTAAACATTATGATATACTGAGTATAAATACAAAAAGAAGTGGTGCAGACTACATAAAAAAGGAAAAAAGACTAACTGAAACAAAACCTCAGAATCCTGAACAAACTTGAATATTTTGAATAAACAAAAGTCTTCATCCACTATCTCTGAGCTTCCAGTATGTGCATGAAGTGTGTTCAGTGAATTTTCCTTAATTAATTAATCCACATTAATTTGGACTTCACTTGTTCCACATTGCTGCCATCAGACTGAATATGTCTTTATTGATTTTTACATATAAATGCTTTTATTGATTAAGTCAGAACACCCAGTTGGTTTAGGCTGCTGGGTAGGACAAGATAAAACAAAACCATATATATTTTGGGTATATATATTTATAAGCTGGGTTTAGCGTTATGAAGCTTGAGAAGTGGTTCTTCTAAAGCAGGGGTAGGGAACTCCAGGCCTCGAGAGCCGGTGTCCTGCAGGTTTTAGATGTGTCCTTGATCCAACACAGCTGATTTAAATGGCTAAATTACCTCTGCAACATTTCTTGAAGTTCTCCAGAGGCCTGGTAATGACCTAATCATTTGAGTCAGGTGTGGTGACCCAGGGTGAGATCTAAAACCTGCAGGACACCGGCTCTCGAGGACTAACGTTCCCTACCCCTGTTCTAAAGAATGATTAGTGCACAGATTCAGGCATATATGAATTTATACACTATAAATTTTCTGAAGGGAAATAAAATCACTATAATACAAGCTCTACTGGCAGCAGTTTTCATCCCATGGTACGTGTTGTAATGGCAGGTGATTAAAACAAAAGGCAAGACAGATGCAAAAAGGCACAGAATCACAAGTAAAAAAAAACGGATCCAACTTAAGATTAAGTGAAAAATCATTGTGTTTAAGGGTAGAAGTAACCATATTAGGTCAACCACTAACATGGTGACGATAACAGTGTTTGCGCCGCCCCCTACAGTTCCTTTACAATGCAACAAGCACAATGACCAGCAAAAGTGGCAGTAAGTACCCATATGGAAAGGAAATAGTTAAAACTATAAAAGACTTGCATAAGATGTGGCCTACTTCATATAGTGAATCATATAAGGCTTATATGATTTACTCATGAAAGTGGCCACTTTCTCATTACCTTCATATATTGTTTTAGTAAGTATCCAAAACATACAAGTTTCATTTATATAATTTTTCAAGGGATCTTATATCTGTTTTCACTCTTGTATGCTTTTCATACAAGTTTCACACAAGACAGATACAAACTTTATAAGATTTATATATATCTTTTCCATATGGGTAGGTTACCATATAGATAACACAATAACTGAAACTGCAAACAAGATCAGATGTTTTAAATTTGGGAAACTTTCCCAGAGAAAGCAATCTTTTATGAACAAGTAATTTATTAAGTGATATCATCACATCATCATATAGTGACCAACAGACTGAATAAACTGATTAGAGAGGCTGGCTGTGTGATTGTCTGCAAACTGGACACATTTGCAGCATTGGTGGACAGGTTGTCACCATTGTCCATTATGGATCATCCTGACCACTCACTGCACCAGCTACTCTAACAAACAGATTTAGCTCTGCTGCTACAAGAACAGATATAGGAAATCTATAACACAATATATATGTCTGACCATACATCATTATAATTATAGTTAGTGATTTCAGTGACTGTAAAAAAAAAGAATTTCCAAAATACAGGATTAAAAAAAAAAAATTTCTCATCAAATCTCATATGCAGTGGGTTTCACCAAACAAGCAATTTTCATTCAAGTGAGTGTGATATTTAAATGCATCCTGTGTAGTGTCTGTCTGGTCTTGCGTATTATTACAAACTGTTGTTGTGATTTGGTGCTGTATAAATAAAACCGAAAAAAAAAAGAATTGACAATATTTCTCTATTTCACACTTTAAATCACACAATATCACATGAAATGCCACTTTTGCTAAAAACTTGAAAAACAGAAAAATAACAGAATTCATAAGAGTATTTTTTTTGCCATGAACAGCAAGAATATAGTTGACGAGGAAGCCAAGTCCATAATGACTAGAGTGAGAGCTACATTACAGTGCAGGACAGTTGGAGGCTGATTAATCACCATCAAGATGAATCCTGTTAATTAATTAATAAAACAAAGGGAATGTATGTTAAAAAAAACACTGACTTTGAAGGCGGACAGCAATCCAACATCAGCCTTTAACAGCTGAAGGGGAAATGATCTCATTCTTTTAACAGATTTGCATTGTTATTTTAAGGCCAAAACCAACTCCAGATATTTCAAAATATTGTTAATAATCTCAGTAAAAGCAGGTTTGATTTGGGGAAATGAAATGAGTGACACTGTGACATGAGTAGATTATGCCAGAGAATGTATGAATACCATAGCTGAATTAAATAAATAACTTATCAAAATATTTTTTTTACATACAATAACACACACACACACATTGGCAGCTGGTACAACAGTTACACATGTGATGAATAACTACATCAGCGATTTTAGCAGAAGGTTGGCAGAAGGTTTGCAGTTGGCCCCAGAACATCTAAGAGGAGGACTGAGGCGGCGGCAGAGCAGAGTACTCCTCATTTTCAGAGTCGCTGCTGTCCTCATCATTTCTCTCTTGGTCACTGCCTTCAGTACTCAGCTGGTCAAAGCCCTGACGACTATAACCCTTATGGGATGGAAAGAAGTTTCCCAGATTCAGACTGCCCACTGCTTTACCTAGTAAAGGTTAAATACCAGAGAGGAGGAAATGAAGATTTCAATATGATAATAAAATCTACAGTTTTTAGGGAAATAATTCTCAACTTAGAATGATGGCTTCAGTTTACACACTGGCAGTGCATTGTATTGGGGATATTCATTCAGTCCCTGTGTAAAGCTATGGTCAATAAGATGATGACATGACATAAGAGAGGATCTATTTTCATTTTCTGAAATGTTTTCACGCCTTCAACAGACACTAATGAAGATGAATGAACACTGCTTTAGACATAATGTGGTAAAGGAGGGGGCAAAAGTTATAAGTTTTTATATATGACTGAAATGTTACAATATTTTTCCTTAATAATGGTTTAGTATCAAAAAATTTTTTTTAAAGAAGACGAAAGAGAAGAAAGAAGGAAGGATGATAACCTAAATTTGTGTTGGTTACAAGTAAATGGGTCTCAGTTAAAACAAAGTCAATAAATGATGTTCCCTCGTAGCCTGTCGGTGCTGCAGAACTGTTGTTTTTTGTGACAGCTGAACTTTACAGTTTGAGCATACTACTGCAAATCCAGCTGAATATATTCGGTAGTTAGTATAGCTGACAAATGAAAAAAATACATGAAGCATCTCAAACCTTATATTAAGTAAAAACGAAGTCTGGTATTTATTAAATTTTTAATGTAATGTAAACAACATACCCCTTATTTTGCCCAAAATGCCTCTCACCGAGCTGGGTTCAGCTTTGACCTCACGTTGATCTGCAAATGTTCAACAGTATTAGGTTTAATGTTCAATGACTGTTAAGATGATCAAAGACGAGAGAGGAAACAGAGCAGAACAATGTGCACTGACTATAGCAAAAAGACATTAGTGCAGTCAAAAGTAGTTAAAATGGCCTAATTTCTATCTCATTTGTTGTTCAATATTAAAAACGAATGGATTTTCTGCACATACTCCCATGGGTGTTTTCATACATACTGTATTTCCTCCAGGAAATGAAGACTCCTATGGAGATCACAACAACCAGAGGAATGAGCAGCAGGGTGGTGATGATGACTGGGAGTACACGCTCTCCTTTGTTAGGCTTTGCTGGACTCTTCCTCTCTTTGTCTGCCTCTAACTGTGGTTGAGTTTTTTGGACCACAGTTTGCTTCTCTTGGATGGCTGCGGTCTTTGATGTGTCTTGCTTTACCTTAGTTTGGACAACGGCGTCCATTTCTATAGTGAGAGATATATTCTAGTTATCAGTGTTCTTTTTACCCCAGTTCTGTAAAGCCTCAAAGATCCCAGCAACCACAACTGATAAGTGTGTGGCTGTAGCTCAGGAGGTACAGCAGGTCACCTACTGATCAGAAGGTTGGTGGTTCGATCCCAGGCTCCTCCAGTCTACATGCCAAGTATCCTTGGGCAAGATACTAACCCCAAGTTGCTTTCCGATGCATCCATCGGAGTAGGAATGTGTGTGAATGTGGTTAGACAGCACTCAGTTTAGAGACAGTGCTTGTGAGATTGGGTGAATGTGGCATGTTGTATAGAGCGCTTTGAGTACTCCGGGAGAGCAGAAAAGCGCTATGTAAGATTCAGTCCAATAACAAAGGTGTTTTTATCACAGGCAATTGTGTCACCAGTCAATTGTGACGACCTTACGATACGATACACCATATTCAATATAATTGTTACTTCCTTTGCGATGCCAGCTGAAGCAAACCCTTGATTCCTAGGTCTAGGCTGCTGGGGGCTTCCAATGACGAGTGTTTCTTATTCACTCATTTGTTTCACTCACAATGTGTTTACTGTTAGGAATAAAATGATTAAGTAAAGCTGTTTTTGTGATTTTTATATACATTTTGCAATTGTGCTCATTAAGAGTTGGCACTCCGTGCAATAAGGGTCAAAAGCATCAATTGAGTGCTATGATTGAATTGAATATTGAGAAGCGTTTATACACCACATTTAATCATTAGTTATTATTAATCTCTGGCTTTCTTCCACAGCTTTTCTTTGTTCCTCCTCATTCTTCCTCTCACCACCAACCGGTCATGGCAGATGGCTGCCTCTCCCTGAGCAGGTCCCATCTAAAGTTTATTGCTTTAAAAAAGGGAGTTTTTCCTTACCACTATTGCCAAAGTGCTTGCTCAAAGCGGGTCATCTGATTGCTGGGGTTTTCTCAGTAGGATACAATAATCTATTAACTGGTCTGTCTGATCATAATATGATTTTAACTGTTAGGAAATTGACTAAAAAACAACTGGAGTATTTTAGTACAAATAACCCTGGCCATGTAAAGACATTTATTCCCAAGTCTGAAATTGTAAAATTTGAACAGGAGTTTGCAAATTGCAATTGGGATCATCTTAGATACAGATGATATAGATATAGATAGATATAGATGATTAAATTTACTAAATTAGCTTTTTCAAAGCAAGCAGTTGATTGGTTTGAGTCCTATCTTCAGAAAAGAGAGAAGAGTGTGAGGGTTGATAAAGAAAAGTCATCCATGTTGGAAAATAGAATGGGTATTCCCCAAGGATCTGTTCCTGGTCCATTGCTGTTTAGTTTGTTTATAAATGATTTGCCTGCCAGTTGTCCAAAAGCTAGCTGCTAGCTTTATGCAGATGATGCAGATATATATGTACCAGCTAAGTCAGCTGGTGAAGCAGCAGACACTTTAACGGCACATCTGAATAATGTCCAACAATGGCTGGAACATAATCATCTTGTATTGAATTTTTAAAAAACAGTTTCTATCTGTTTTTCTATTAGGAAACAAAGTTTATCTGATGATTTTAAAATCAAGTTAAGGAATGAAGAAATAAAGAAGGTTAAAGATTTTAAGGTTTTAGGAATAATTTTAGATTCACATCTTAAATTTGATAAACATGTAAAGAAGATTTCATAGACAGTTAAGGCTAATCTGAATTGTTTTAAGTTAATTCGGCATTATATACCTACTTCAGCAGCTCAGTTATTTATGCATTCTATGGTATTATCCCATTTTTCATATTGTATGACAGTTTGCACCCAAGCAGCACCATCTACAATTCAGACTGTGATATCCTTATATAATCAATGTTTAAAAATAATGGATAAAAAATCTGTTTGGTGGCATCATTGTCACATTTTAAAGAAATATAATCTACTTAGTTTTAAGAGTTTTAATCATTTGTGTTTTCTTAAATTCGTTTTTTAATGTATAAATAGGCTGGCCCCAGACTGTCTCAATAGATACATCCAAAGACAAGATAGTAATTGTATTACTAAGAGCATGGTGAACGGCAACTGCAAGATATCATATTGCAGATAAATTTGTTCAGTCAGCATTTTCCATAGAGGCTTGCCATCTGTGGAACACACTTCCAACTAATTAATGATTTTTGTTACTGTTTTTTTGTTGTTGTTTTTTATCATTTATTGTCTATTAAATGTAGTTGTATTTATGATCGTATTTTGGTTTTATGAAAATATATGTTTTATTGTAAAATGTATGTATTGTGATTGTAAGCCCAACAAGGGACAATGGTTGTTACTAGGATAGCAAAAGCTATAAACTTATGTGTGTTACATCAGTTTCATGTTTTGTACTTGGACTATGTTAAACTGCACCGTCCCTTTTAAATAAATAAAACAATAAAAGCCACAAATATTGTTGTGATCTGGTGTGATATAAATAGAATTGAATTGGATTGAAAAATTCCTTGATTCCTTAAAAAAATCCTTGCCATATATATAAATATTTTAGGTCTAAAAAATGGTATATAGCTGTTGAAAGAAAGGGGCATCCTAGTTAATGGAAAACGCAAGACATAGGTAAAGGAAAGTGATTGCACAGTTTTTCTGTGATTGCCTTGTAGCCTTCCCTGAAAATTTCACTATTTAGAATTCTTCAAATGATTTTGACAACTTCCTTTCTTGCAAGTGTGATGGATATCACCTTAACACTGTCTCAGAATGTTCAAAAGCAGTCATGTCATGCTGTGGAATTCTTCAAAGGTTGTAGCAATGGTACATGGTGACCTTAATCTGACGTTAATATTCAAAAATATCCCATATAGGCAATGAATTTTGTATTCTGAATGGGATTATAGGCAGCACGGTGGCACGGTGGTTAGCAATGTCTGTGACTCACTGTTATGAATAGCTGCTTGCCCCTTATGGATTCTAAGATTATGTGCCTGCTGCCTCCAGGTATCCAATTACTGACCTTCAAGTTCTTGAACCTCGATTCCAGCTTTCTTGACAGAATGATGCAACTCTTGAAAATAAAAGGTAATAATTAAAACAAAAAAAATCATTGATGTATACAACCTAGTACTACTGTTCATCTGTAAAGCCAACAAAGAAGCACCCATAATTCAAGTCTTATAAGTCTGAAATAAATTAATCATCAAAATTGGACTCAATACCCATACATACTTTATGATGGATTTTGCTAGAACAATTAACAGTTGGCAGCATTATTTTGATGAAGATAAACTTACTCTCTGTTGTAAACTTGTAGACGGACTTGCTGCTGGCATCCCCAACAAAAACACTGCCATCCCTAGTTTCAGCTATATCGTGAGGCATTTTGAACTCCTGCAATTGAAAGACAAATACAAGTCACTTAAATTCTAGACAACATAATGACCCACCATTAAACACAATCTTCTTAGTATAGTACATTACTGTGTGGTTCAGAATGTACGCAATACTTTGGACACCTGCGAACAGATTTAGCTAAAATTTTGTTAACACTGTAATGACGGAAACTCAGAGTTTTCTATTGCAGAAAGAGGATTAACTCAAACTCTTATCATGGTAATAGACACTGAACTGAATCTGCTCATTTGCAGGTTTTCTTCAACAAACTGACTCTTGTTCACTCTTTCAATGATATTGTGGCCCCAGGGTATTGTTGGAGGCAGAGTAGTTCAAAGTTAGGTGTGTTCACGGGGATGCTCACTGTAGTATCCTACAGTGCCACTGCTTATTAAATTTAAGGGCAAAATGCATAGAGTTAGTTAGTTGCAGTTAGTTCGCGCCTATTGCATTTCCTGATTCCGGGAACTGGCCCGGGTTTAATAACCTGTTGGGCCTTTATGTGACAATGCGATCATGACATTTAGTAGCATGTAGCGTCTGCACTATCATGGTCCTGGGTCATTTGACCCAGTGTTTTGAGTTTTCTTGTGTTTTGATTTTGTATTGTGATTTATGTTTAGCTCCACTTTGTTAGTCTTGAGTTTATTCTGTAGTGTCTACGTTTTTTGATTACTAGATTGCCTCTTGTGTCTTTGCCCTCTATGTCCCTCTGTGTGTGTCTGTCTTTGTATATTTTGTGTGAGTTCTTGAGTTCTTCCCTTCTCATGTTTCATTCTATCCTCCCCTTGCTTGTGATGTTTATCAATGTTTCCCCAGTCTGTCATGTCTCTCTCGTCTCCTCTCACACTCCCTCGTGCTCTTTCGTGTTCCCTTGCTTCCTCTCGTCTGCCTCTCCTCCACTCCTGTGTCATGTTCCTCAGTTTCCTGTTTTATCATGAAGGCCTTACATTTTCATGTTCGGTGTGTGTCCTGTGTCGCGACCTCCCTCATTCCCCGCCATGTGTTCCGCCTACCTGCCTGTTTAGTTTCATGTAGAGTCCAAGTTTAGTTAGTTTTCGCATTTTCTGAAGTCCAGCAATAAAGCTGTGTTTTGAGTTTATTTTCGCCTCTGTGAGTCTGCATTTGAGTCCTCTCCTGTCTGCTTCACACGGCCAGTTTATAACATGTGCAGGGTTCAGCGGTGATGCAGAGTTGTCCAAAACCAACTCCGGGGAAGAGTAGGATGATTCACTCCACGGAAGATTTTCCACTAGAGCAGGCTTGTGACGACACCCTACACCTGAGCCACATGCTTTGTATTAAATAATTTATCGAGTAAGTCGTGACACTTGCATATGGGAAATGACAAAACTTTGGGGCGAATAATGGCCTGATTTTATTGGCCAGGCATCCGGGTGAATTTGTGCCCGGATGCAGGTGTGCATCCTGCCTGGAGCATCAGATAGTTAACCATCACGCCATCCCAAAACCGCCTTTGCTCCCTTTACTATTGATGGAGGTCATGTTTGAGTGCACTGGCATGGACCTCATTGGGCCATTTCACTGGAATGCACGCGGCTGTTGCTTTGTATTAGTTCTGCGTTTGCGTTTAGTTTTTTATTTTTTAACAGGACAATGACCCTTAACACACCTCCAGGATGTGTAAGGGCTATTTTAACCAAGAAGAAGAATGATGGAGTGCTGCGTCAGATAGCCTGGCCTCCACAGTCACCTGACCTAAACCCAGTCAAGATGTTTTGGGATGAGATGGACTGCAGAGTGAAGACAAAAGGACCGACAAGTCCTCAGCATCTTTGGGAATTCCTTCAAGACTGTTGGAAAACCATTTCAAGTGATATATATAGATATACGTATATATACAGTGGCTTGCAAAAGTATTCGGCCCCCTTGAACTTTTCCACATTTTGTCACATTACAGCCACAAACATGAATCAATTTTATTGGAATTCCACGTGAAAGACCAATACAAAGTGGTGTACACGTGAGAAGTGGAACGAAAATCATACATGATTCCAAACATTTTTTACAAATAAATAACTGAAAAGTGGGGTGTGCATAATTATTCAGCCCCCTGAGTCAATACTTTGTAGAACCACCTTTTACTGCAATTACAGCTGCCAGTCTTTTAGGGTATGTCTCTACCAGCTTTGGACATCTAGAGACTGAAATCCTTGCCCATTCTTCTTTGTAAAACAGCTCCACAACTGCCTCAGAGGTTGTCTCAGAGAATATTGGGAGCAACAACACCATGAAGTCCAAAGACCACACCAGACAGGTCAGAGATAAAGTTATTGAGAAATTTAAAGCAGGCTTAGGCTACAAAAAGATTTCCCAAGCCTTGAACATCCCACAGAGCACTGTTCAAGCGATCATTCAGAAATGGAAGGAGTATGGCACAACTGTAAACCTACCAAGACAAGGCCGTCCACCTAAATTCACAGGCCGAACAAGGAGAGCGCTGATCAGAAATGCAGCCAAGAGGCCCATGGTGACTCTGGACGAGCTGCAGAGATCTACAGCTCAGGTGGGGGAATCTGTCCATAGGACAACTATTAGTCGTGCACTGCACAAAGTTGGCCTTTATGGAAGTGTGGCAAGAAGAAAGCCATTGTTAACAGAAAACCATAAGAACTCCCATTTGCAGTTTGCCACAAGCCATGTGGGGGACACAGCAAACATGTGGAAGAAGGTGCTCTGGTCAGATGAGACCAAAATGGAACTTTTTGGCCAAAATGCAAAACACTATGTGTGGTGGAAAACTAACACTGCACATCACTCTGAACACACCATCCCCATTGTCAAATATGGTGGTGGCAGCATCATGCTCTGGGGGTGCTTCTCTTCAGCAGGGACAGGGAAGCTGGTCAGAGTTGATGGGAAGATGGATGGAGCCAAATACAGGGCAATCTTGGAAGAAAACCTCTTGGAGTCTGCAAAAGACTTGAGACTGGGGCGGAGGTTCACCTTCCAGCAGGACAATGACCCTAAACATAAAGCCAGGGCAACAATGGAATGGTTTAAAACAAAACATATCCATGTGTTAGAATGGCCCAGTCAAAGTCCAGATCCAAATCCAATCAAGAATCTGTGGCAAGATCTGAAAACTGCTGTTCACAAACACTGCCCATCTAATCTGACTGAGCTGGAGCTGTTTTGCAAAGAAGAATGGGCAAGAATTTCAGTCTCTAGATGTGCAAAGCTGGTAGAGACATACCCTAAAAGACTGGCAGCTGTAATTGCAGCAAAAGGTGGTTCTACAAAGTATTGACTCAGGGGGCTGAATAATTATGCACACCCCACTTTTCAGTTATTTATTTGTAAAAAATGTTTGGAATCATGTATGATTTTCGTTCCACTTCTCACGTGTACACCACTTTGTATTGGTCTTTCACGTGGAATTCCAATAAAATTGATTCATGTTTGTGGCTGTAATGTGACAAAATGTGGAAAAGTTCAAGGGGGCCGAATACTTTTGCAAGCCACTGTATATACATATATATATATATATATATATATATATACACATATATATATATATATATACAGATAGATAGATAGATAGATATACACACACATATATATATGTATCCTCCATGGAGAAGGAGGCTAGAGGCTAAGATCAACGTAGCACGGAGGGAGGTTAGCCAACTATCGGAGTTGCGGAAAGGTGCGATAAAGTAGGTGTCTAGGAAGTACAGCAAGCAGTCCATACCTGAGCCCTTGGAAACTCCCAAGCAACGACTCACAGCCTTGGCCAGCCGATTGAGGGGGTACACCAGAGAGATAGAAGGCAGGAGAATAAACCAGCTGTTCTCCACAGAACCAGCCAAGGTGTACTGTCAGTGGCAGGGGAACAATATGAGAACATTACCTCCAAGGCTGGAGACGGAACAATACTGGAAGAGCATATGGGAGAAGGACGCAACCCATAACGGCAATGCTCAGTGGCTGGTGGATCTGAGGGCAGACCACAGCAACCTCCCTGAACAGTGTCCAGTAACCATCACAGTGGCAGAAAGGTACTCGAATATGAAGAGTTGGACAGCACCAGGCCCTGACATGGTTCACGCCTACTGGCTGAAGAAGCTGACTGCACTCCACGAGCATCTGGCAGCACAAATGAACCAGCTGCTAGCTGACAAGAGACACCCGGAATGGCTAACCGAAGGTCGGACGGTCCTGATCCAACTACTGACCAATAACCTGCCTCAGCGCCACGTGGAAGCGCCTGTCAGGCATCATATCGGTTAAGATGAACAGGCACATGGGTCAATACATGAGCGGGGCACAGAAAGGGATTGGCAAGAATACCAGAGGCGCAAAACACCAGCTACTGGTAGACAGAACAGTCAGCTGAGACTGCAAGACCAGGCTGACCAACCTGTGCACTGCCTGGATTGATTACAAGAAGGCCTATGACTCAATGCCCCACAGCTGGATACTGGAATGCCTAGAATTGTACAACATCAACAGGACCCTACGAGCCTTCATCAGGAACTCAATGGGGATGTGGCGTACAACACTAGAGGCCAACTCCAAGCCCCTAGCACAAGTCACCATCAAGTGCGGGATCTACCAAGGAGATGCTCTGTCCCCACTGCTGTTCTGCATAGGCCTGAACCCCCTCAGTGAGATTATTAACAAGACTGGCTACGGATACTGACTACGGAACGGAGCAGTTGTCAGCCACCTCCTGTACATGGATGACATCAAACTGTATGCCAAGAGTGAACGAGACATCGATTCACTGATCCACACTACCAGGATATACAGCAATGACATCGGGATGTCATTCGGGCTGGAGAAGTGTAGTCGGATGATAACAAAGAGAGGGAAGGTAGTCAGAACTGAGGGGATCGAGCTACCAGAAGGCAACATTGCAGACATAGAGGACAGTTACAAGTACCTGGGGATCCCGCAGGTGAATGGGAACCATGAAGAGGCCGCTAGGAAAGCTGCAACCATCAAGTACCTGCAGAGGGTCAGGCAAGTCCTGAGGAGTCAGCTGAACGGTAAGAACAAGATCCGGGCTATCAACACCTACGCCCTGCCCGTGATCAGGTACCCAGCTGGTATAATAAGTTGGCCAAAGGAGGAGATAGAAGCCACTGACATAAAGACAAGAAAGCTCCTTACCATGCATGGAGGGTTTCACCCCAAGTCCAGCACCCTGAGGCTGTACGCTAAGCGGAAGGAAGGGGGCCGGGGACTGGTGAGTGTCAGCACCACAGTCCAGGATGAGACAACGAACATCCAAGAATACATTGGGAAGATGGCCCCAACTGACCGAGTGCTCAGTGAATACCTCAGGCAGCAGAAACCCAAGAAAGAGGAGGGAGACGAGGAACCATCATGGAAGGACAGGCCCCTGCACGGTATGTACCACCGGCAGATAGAGGAGGTGGCTGATATCCAGAAATCCTACCAGTGGCTGGACAAAGCTGGACTGAAAGACAGCACAGAGGCACTAATCATGGCAGCACAAGAACACAGCTCTGAGCACAAGATCCATAGAGGCTGGGGTCTATCACACCAGGCAAGACCCCAGGTGCAGGCTGTGTAAAGATGCCCCTGAGACAATCCAGCACATAACAGCAGGGTGCAAGATGCTAGCAGGCAGGGCATACATGGAACGCCATAACCAAGTGGCCGGCATAGTATACAGAAACATCTGTGCTGAATATGGCCTGGAAGTTCCGAGGTCAAAATGGGAGACGCCCCCAAGGGTGGTGGAGAATGACCAAGCTAAGATCCTGTGGGACTTCCAGATACAGACGGACAAAATGGTGGTGGCTAACCAACCGGACATAGTGGTGGTAGACAAACAGAAGAAGACAGCCGTAGTGATCGATGTAGCGGTTCCGAATGACAGCAACATCAGAAAGAAGGAACACGAGAAGCTGGAGAAATACCAAGGCCTCAGAGAAGAGCTCGAGAGGATGTGGAGGGTGAAGGTAACGGTGGTCCCCGTGGTAATCGGAGCACTAGGTGCGGTGACTCCCAAGCTAGGCGAGTGGCTCCAGCAGATCCCGGGAACAACGATGATCAATCAGAAGAGATTGATCATCGTCAGTTTTTTTTACACAAACTCAGTATGCTATATTTTTAAATGAGTACCGATGGAAACTGTTGCTACTTTCATTAAGGTTTTATATTTAGATAGATAATCAACATCACAACCGCACAGATATAGAAACAGAAAAGAACAAAATCAAAAGGACAAGCTGCAAGTAAAAAAAACAAGACTTATTATAAGAATTATAATCTTATAAAAAAAAAAAGTCTGAAACATCTGGTATAGTATTTTATAAACATAGGGCCTAAACTGAATCTACGTGAAATGCAGTTAAGTAAAATAATATTAGCAAACTCTAGTTAAGTATTTTCTGAAGAAAAAAAAATCATATTAATGAAAATATGTTTCACTCCTTTTTGCAGCGGCCTTCTTGATGTCATATCTGTAGCATGATGTCTTGATAGCTCAAAATGCACTAAAATATTTTTAGACAATGTTCCCTAATCACTTTGACCACTCACCATATTTGCCTTCCTGCAACTGCCTACACTTCCCACAAAAACATAAATCAAGTTGAAGGAACACTTGGGAGAGAAGAACCAGAGGCACAGGTACAAGGGGACATAGAAGTACTTCCACAGAGATCTTAAAATAGCAGATGCAGGCAGGCTTTTGATTTCAATAGACCTGTTATTAGAACATTTGGGGGGGAAAAGAACCTTTGATTGTATTGAAAAGTGTTTTTACCTTTTTGTTAGGGCTAAAGGTGTCCAAAATATCCTTGGTTGAATAATCTATAACAAAACCTCTAATTGGAACTGGACGAGATAGCGATTCCCCATTTACTGCAAAAATCAAGCCATCTTCACACAGAAGAAACACACAAATACACACACACACACACAAATTGTTAAGCATGTATATATGTAAAGCAGAAAGAGAGTTCTTGAGTAATAAAATAAATAAAAAGAACTCTTAAAATGAATGCATCTTGGATATTAGTTACGAGTATGCATAAAGCTTGTAAACACTGGATCTACATATTTTTGCTAGAGGATGTCATTGTGACCTAACACAACAAAGGAACAAAGGATGAGCATTGCTTAACATTACAAAAATACTGAGGACACCACTTAGACTGAAAAGTAAAAAAACTGCAGGAGATATACACAAAAAATATATGTTACAATAGCTTACTGCAGTAAGCAGCAAGAAAACAAGCTTAAGAGGAAACAATACGACTACTGACTTCTACTGAGTATTCAGTTAGTAAACTTACCCCCGGTAGGGCTGTAGGAGACCGCAAACACTTCCCCTCCAAATTCATCTTTCTTAATTTCCTTGACAAACTCTCCAGTTTCTGCTATAAAGCACTGGATGCGTCCATTCTCTCGGTCTGCCACACAAATTTCCTTTTTGTCAGGAAGTAACACCAGGCTGTGGGGAATCTGAAAAGGTATTCGCCTTCTCCTGTCTGATGAGCCTATAGTCCAAAAGATAGGACAAGGTTAAAATAATGTAAATTGTGTCTGGAGACACTATGGTAGCAGTAATCTCTTAACCTTCTGGATCTAGTTGCGTTAGTTTCATAAAAAAAAAAAAAGCAATGTTTGCAAATACAGCTTTGGATTTAAAATTGATACACGTACAGCTAACACAAGTAAAACTAATTATAATCCCCACAAAAACTTGTGTGGCAGAATAATAAAGAAATTATATTTTATGAGATGTTAATGTCACCTTAGTGTCTGATACTTCTTACTACTCTTACAGTTTAAGCATCGTAGCAAATAGGCTAATATCCAAGCTTTGCAATGTTTGTGTGTGTGTGTGTGTGTGTGTGTGTGTGTGTGTGTGTGTGTGTGTGTGTGTGTGGCGCTGGTGAGATACCTGCACCCCACTCAGACAGGTATTTGCCATCAGCAGAGAACTTTATTATCCTGGCATTACAGTAACCATCAGAGACAAAAATGTTCCCACTTTCAGTGTCAACTGCCACATCAGTGGGCTGGCAGAAATGGTTGTTGTCACTTCCTGGTATAAAGGCCTCTCCTAATGCCATCAAGGTTCTGTCTTTGCCATCACTGCTAACTTTTAACACCTGATGAGTATACAAAGTGAAGCATCTTAAATTTTCCCTTTTGTATTTGTGGTCATTTAAACTAAGTTAATTGATATAACATCTGATTTAAATATGTAATCATCAAACCTTATTCTTATAGGTAATAAACAATTTCAAAATGTCTTAATTTTTTAATTTATTGGCAAATATGAAGTGCAATCTATACACACTCATTGAGAATGCACCTTACAAAAACATCAGCTTACCTGATGAAGAGCCACATCAGTCACCCAGTAATTATTCTCTTTGTCTGTTGTTATTCCATGAGGCAAAAAAAACCTGCAACATCAGAGAAATGCATCATTATAAGACAGTTATGACTGTGTTTGAGATGCCTGGTTGTCAGCACTCTAATTCACACACACAAAACAACAACAACAACAAAAACACTAAAGCATTGTATCACTTACATGTTTCTGCCAGAAGCCTTCAAGATACTGCCCTTGGATGGATCCACAACTAAAATGGCAGACTGCTGAATTGGTCCTAGGGACCTCTGCTGGTATCTTGCCTGATTGTTAAAAGAGCTGGAAAACAAAAGACAAAGAAAAAAAACATGAATGTTTTTTTGCATTTTTATAAGAACAATGTGTGGGGATTTTTCTCGACGTCAAATGCAAAAAAAAGTATTTTCGTTTAATAACTAAATTGTCATCCATGTCACATTATACAAAAAAAGTGATTAGAGCTGACTTCTGTTATGCACAATGTTCCCTCTAAGCTGCGCGCGTGCGCAATTGCGCACTGCTGGCAAGGTCTCTGCGCACAGAATATCTGCGTTGCGCACAAAAAAAAAATCTAACCTGAATTGAAATTAAAATTAAAACTTTAACAATTCTGTTTTGGAGTGTTAGTCAGTAAGTGACTGGCTGCTCCCGTATGGGATTAGAACGATGCCACTTTATCCCATAGTCCAGCCAATAATGCGATTCACATTCGTATAAACGCAGCTAATCAACGTCGTTCGCAGGCTATGACCGCGTCCGACACCGATGTTTTAGCTAGCAAAGCGGCGTGGCTGATGTGGAGTTAACGACAAAGTGTACAACCATTGGAGATGTGAGCAGGGCAGACGTAACAATTGACGGAAAAAGTGTGGACTTTATACCAGTTTTTAAATTGTGTTGATAGGCCACGTAAAACCAGAGTTATGATAAAATTATATGCAATGTTTGGTTTTCTTCCTGAATACTATCGTTGTTTATATTTACTGCGGAAAGAAACGGTAAAAACGGCGTTTTATAAGGAAAACGCTCGAAAGCACTCTTCGCCTGTGAGGAAAACCAAAAAGAACCCCCACCCTTTCCTATTGGTCGAAAAATGTACCATGTCGACCAATCAAAAAATGATATGATAACATGGCATTTAGTTGTTAAGAAACGGTGGGAAGTTTTAGGAGTAACGGCGGTGGTTTGAGATGTAAGAGATTTGCCACGTTTAGCGCAAATCTTGTGTAGTTAGTTGTAGTGTAGTCAGTAGTTTTGTTGTGTGTGTCAGAACAATGAGGCGACTGCTGAATGTTACAGGTGTTACAGGAGTGATACATCTCCTGTTGTCAGGCAGGTATCAGGCTGTTGTTCTCCTTTATCTCATAGCGGACAGAAATTATTTTTTGGAGTGGCACAAATAATTTGTGTGGCATCAAATTTGATGCAGAACACCGGCTTGTTCTGTAAATAGTTTTAATAGTTTTTAGGTAAACAGTTGGAAAAAACTTTGTTGTTTGCAAAACTCAGTTACTTTTTTGAAGAAGTAACTATATAATTAATTGCCCAACATTGGTCATTATATATTGTATTTTGCAGACAGAGAGTTACAGGACTCTCTCCCAGACTCATACTCATAATACAAGCCAGAGCTTTATATAACAAAAAAAAAAAAAAAAAAAAAGGTGTGTTTTCAAAATTGGAGTTCTATTTTTACTTCCAATAGTGTTAACATACTACACAGGTCATGAACAAGATTTTTTTAAATTTTAATTGTAAGTGGAACAATTAAAAGTAGTCTAACATAAATGTAAATGCTGTAATTGGCGTGACCACAGTGCACACGTCTGCTGTTGCTCACAGTGGTCCAGGGAGTTTGTGTGTTCGCTCAGACACATGAAAAATTAGAGGGAACATTTTGTGTTATCTCATACTCATCCTTTCATCCTACAATCTATTGGTAAAAATCACTTTTTCAGCTTCCCATCCTCCTATTCTTCATTTCTTAGACATGACTGGTAACTGACATCCTATTAGACTGAAAAGGGTTGCTGTCTGAGGAGGCACTAAATGCTTTTCTTAAATATAATAGTAATTTTTTGAATCATCAAAACTAAAACTTATTTGGATTTTTTGTTATACATTTAATAAAAATTGAACTGCTAATACTAGATCTGTGTTCTTTGCCAGTAAGGTGAAGGCATTACATTAGACTGAGAGTACACGACATTGCTGAGAGGGTTTTTTTTGGTGTTCTTTTGGTTGAAAAAGCCTTTTAAGAGAAGAATGGTTATAACATAAGTGAAACAAACTTACTCTGCTCCCCAGTGGTGGTCACCTCTGTGGAAAATGACCAAGTTAGAATCTGAGTCAAGAGCAAGTCCTGACACCTGTCCTAGCTGAAGTGAACTCTGTGGCCAAGCTGAAACTTGCTCAAAATGGTAGTCTATAACAAAAAACAAACACACACACACACATACACACAGACACACACACACACACACACACACAAACCCATTAGTTAATCAGTCAATCATTTTCATTTGCAGTTAATTATGATTCAGTGGTACTACCCTAGTAGTACCACTGAATCATAAATAAATGTTTATGGTGGCAGACAGAGATGGCAAGTAACAAAGTAGAAATGCTTCGTTACTTTACGTAAGTAGAATTTTCATTTGTACTTGAGTAGTTTTTTTTCTTGATGTTTTACTTTTACTTTTTTAATGTTCTTAAAATTTCTGATTTCATGTTTTTAAATCAGATATTGGGTTCGTACACATGGCATATGTTTTTTCATATTGTGAAATGTAATGCTAAACAAATTGAGGCAGACTGTGTTATTTGCTGTACTGTGATAGCTTTAAAGTAAATAACACTGTTTGATTCGTGCACAGAGGCCATCCAGTAAAATGTTAGTATAAGCAGTAAATCAGCCAACAACTTATGAAACATCAGCTGACATCTGGTTGAATTCAGGTGTGTAAATCTACAAAGAGCAGCAGGTCAGTTGATCACAGCCTGTACACTAAGAAAATCTACTGGAGCTCTCAATAAAAATTATTGTGAGTTGTGATTTTTTTCCCCATAATGAGCCATTACAACTGATTTCAGGATTCCCCCGCCTGCTAAATCCTACTTTAACCCCTGACTGTACTTGTTTTCGTGTTTAAAGGCAAAGTCACCCTCTACAATGTAGGCAACAAAAAAAGATACATGCATATTCACATACTTCAAATTTATATACGTGACTGCGCATTGGGCTTGTAATGCTTTTTTCAAGGTATAAGAAACGTACACATGCTTGAATGCAGACTGCACTAGAACTAGTGCTTACACTACACCTTCTAATTTAAACACCATTATATTGTTATTACATTGTTATCCTTAGCTTTAATTCAATTCAATTTTTTAAATTCAATTTTATTTATATAGTTACAAATCACAACAATAGTTGCCTCAAGGTGCTTTATATAGTAAGGTAAAGACCCTACAATAATACAAAAAGCTTCATATTCTTACAGTATTTGTGTGTGTGTGTGTGTGTGTGTGTGTGTGTGTGTGTGGAGAGAGAGAGAGAGGGAGAGAGAGAGAGAGAGAGAGTGTGTTAGAACTTACCCTGATCCACAGTTTCTGGTTTGTTTGTATCCAGGAGAACTGCGTGGTCATGATCATCTTTATGGGGGGAAAAAAACCACATTGTTAAATATGGTAGTTATGCAATAAATTTTAAAAAGACAATGGACCACAGATGGAAAGAATTGTGAAAAATGACTAAATACCTTAAATTAGCATAGATTTTATACTACAAAGAACAATAAATGCTAAGTTAACAATTTGGATTAGAGATGGTTAGTATGAACAATATTTGATGTCGCTGAACCTGTGGATTGTCCCAGATGCATCACAGAATTCATATGGCTTGGACTGACTTTAATGGGTACATTTGCCTCAGTGGGAATATGTTGGAACAGCTCTTCAGAACCCATCTCCATGCAGTTCATGTAAGGGATAGCATGTCTGCTGTCCATGTAATACATTATATAGAAGTTGCACATTTCATCATCAGATGTACCGCTGTATTAAAAAAAGACAGATACCTGGTATTAATTTCTCACCTAGTTAGTATATGCAAACAGACAAATAATGTTTGTGTAAATAGTTTTATGTTGTAAGTGTAACATTAAGACGTTCTCTACAAACTTCTCAACATAGAGTATTATATTTTTAGCAGCTATCCCTCTATAAATGAGTAATAATCACTGACAATTGAGGACTAGCATATTTATTTTAAATGCGTAACTGTCACAGTTGGACACAATTTATTAATATCAACTACCAGCACAAGAAATACAGCATCCTTATCAGGGTCACAGGCCGGCTCGAGCCTATCCCAGCTAACATTGCGCAAGAGGCAGGACATAGCAGGGCACTTAGAATTACTAGACTTTTTTAATCATCTTACAATTTGTAAATGTCAGATGAAATCAAAACTAATATGTGAAAGAAATAAGATGGTTGCATCTTAAGAGCTTTAGTCCATGTTAAGAAATTAGCATTACTGGGCCTTCATTCATTTCAATAAGGCAAGTGCAATTACTAGCTGGCCTTACGGGCCAGGCACATACACAAAACCCACATTCTAGATACATTCTTATGTGGACAGGCAGGGCAGACTTTGGTATGAGACATTTTTTTAAAATTAAGATCAATACAATTTTAGCACAGTGCTTTTTTATATCTTAATGCTTGGAAACTTATGGCTTGGTTTCTTTATGCCTTCAGTGCATACCATATTGAGAAAAACAGTAAATGGATATAAGTCTTATACTTTTTCACTGAGGTTGCATTAGGTTGAAGAACTCACCCAATGTAAGTTTTTGAGGTTTTGCCCTCACCAGTGAACACACATCTGGCAGCAAGGGTATCACCATATTTCACATTCACCTGCTTGTTAGCAGGATAGAAAGCCTAAAGAGAAAAATCAGTCAGTGGTGAGCAAAGAGAAAACTAAACTGTACTTGAAAAGAAACAGACAATGTGAGCAAGAAAGAGAGAGAGCGTTAAAGAGAAAGAAAGAGAGGGCCTGCTTTTACATTAGGTTTTTTGCAGTCTTTGTACCTAGGGCAATTTTTTAGTTGTTTGTTGAGGTATTTAAAATTGGTGTACTGTAAGTACACCAATTTTAAATTTAAATTAAATTTAAATTGGTGTGCCTAGACACTAGAGTTGTGTCTAGACGTAACAGATTAATCTCTTCATCATAGCTTCTGTTAATGAGTGAACATTTTGTCCTTAAACTTAATGTGTTAGAAGCAGGAAAAATGGCTGAGCTTAAGGATTTGAAAGGCCAAACTGTGATGTGCACATGATTGGATCAGAGTAGCTCCAAAACTGCAGTTATTGTGGTGTATTCTGCAGTGGTCAGTATCTATCAGAAGTGGTTCAAGGAAAGATAACTGGTGGACCAGCAACAAGGTCATGGGCAGCCAAGTGTGTCACTCCATGTGCATCACTGATGCACATAGGGAGCAAAGATTGGTCTGTGTGGTTTGAGCCAACAGATGAGCGCATGTGGCTGAAATTGCCAAAAAGGTTACTGCTGGTTCTGATAGAAATGTATCAGAATACACAGTGCAGACCAGTCAGGGTTCCCATGCTGAACCCTGTGCACCTCTAAAGCACAAACAATGGGCGTTGTAAAGCATCAGAACTGTAACACAGAGCAATGGAAGAAGGTGGCCAGGTCTGGTGAATCATGTTTTCTTTTACAGTACATTATGTGGATGGCTGGGTTCCTGTGAGTTGCTTACTTAGGAAGCATTTGGCACCACAATGCACTATGGGAAGGCTTCTCCAGACCCTTTCACTTCTGTCGAATGTGCTGCTCTCAATATCGAAAAGCATATGGTGCTGGTGGTGGACATGCTAAAACTGGTATTGTATGGCAAATGCCAACTGGATTCCTCCCCACTAGAGGATGTCAAGCCCTTAGGCTATCCTCATGAAGTCTATTTTTGATTTTCCGGTCATAGACATTCACACCAATGCCCTGTGGGAGATCTTTTTGTAGGGATCTGGCAATGCTCATACTGTTCCTTCTTGTACAAAGGAACACATACCAGTTATAATTGGGTAAGGAACTTGTACTCCCCAGCTCTCCTAAAGTAATTGCCTTTCTCCTTCATGCTCTTGAGAATAAGCTGAGAAACACTGCAAACCTTTGCAAATGGCACATATGAACGGGCCATCCTAGAGGAACTGGACTACCTGTGCAACGTTTTTTAAGGTCTAAGTATCACCTGGATATAAAGTATATATATAGTGTCACAACTAATACTATATTAGTTGTGACACTGTATTAGTTGTGACAACTAATACCATATTAGTTGTGACAGTCAGGAAAGATGAGGATGGAAAAAATGTCAGTGTCCTCCACCTGGAAAACCATTGCCGTTTTGGGGCTTGTCTCATTCTTGCCCCTCTTTTGTGTGCCCATTGTTCTTTTCACCAACATCAACCAGCTGAAATTGATTAACAACCTTTCTGATATTTAACTGCCCGTATCAGTATCCCAGAAGTTTAATTGACTTGATACTATACTTTAAAAGTGTTCCTTCAATTTATTTAATGTATTTGATCCCCAAGCAAACCATGATTTAAAAACATATTTTTTGAGCAGTATATAAAGAAATGAGAGTTTGCTCAAGCACAGTACTGTGTGGTTCCCAAAAATGGGCCTTGGATTTGATGACCTACCTGTGGTAGCTGAGGGGATTGTCTCCCAATCAGGGTCCACTTCCCATCTCGGATTCTGTAGCCACTGACCACTTTACCTGTGAAAAACAGACTAATTCATACTAACACTCATACTGATAAAAAAAATTATCTGAAAAAGATAGAAACTTCTTTGTTTTTTCTCACCAAGGCGGTGTGTGTGGGTCCTGAAGGCAAATGGGTAGATTGGATATGAAGTATAATCGCATGCGACATCTGCATCTGTAACTAACACAGGAAAGCAAAGCAAGTCAGGACAGGCATCACTTTTCACTTTTCTTCTGACTTATCCATTCATGCATTCTATCAAGCATTTGTGAGCAGACTGAAACAGCTGGCTTTACTTTTAATTATTTATTCAATTTGTCTTGATGCATGCTCAATCATCCAGGTAAGTAAATTCCAAAAGGTTGATTCTGTTCATCTGGACATAGCATATTCAAAGGGAAAAACGTTTCGTCACTCATCCAAGTGACCTCTTTAGTTTCAGCTGACTGCAGGTTTCCCCAACCTTATAAACAGTATATTGCACAATAACTGAAACCAGGCCACTAAATAAACAATGGGCTGTGAAAGTTCTCATGACCATTTGATCAACAACAACTGATCATAGACCACAGATCAAAGGCCATGAGTACCATTCACAGAGAGTTAGGGAATGGCTGCAATCACAGAAAAAAATGTGCAATGTACTGTTTATAAGGTCGGGAAAACCTGCAGTCAGCTGAGGCTGAAGAAGTCACTTGGATGAGTGACGAAACATTTCTCTCATTAAAAAACGCTACATCCAGATGAACAAAATCAACCTATTCAATTTGTTACTTACAAATAAAGAAGCTATCCAAGTTAGTTTTGTTATATGACAAAGTACATAAACCCGTAAAAGTGACTTTGTCACACACAAACACATGATTTACTGCAGGTTGGACTGTGCTGTGTCAAAAGACTTATAACATACCTCTTTTTCCTGGAAGGATAACTGTGTCCACAGACATGAGCAAATATATGCCAGCAATGAATGGCTGCCTTTTTAGAAGTCCAACAGAAGAACAAAAACAAAAAAAAAGTTAGTGGATTGGAAGGAAATGTTTATTTTCAGGTTATTGATGTTTATATTCTTTGATGTTCTCAACCAGAAGCAGTCTTAAAGAAACAACTGTTAAAACGTCTTCTAATTTATTTTGTTTCATCATTAACTGAAAAGTTCATTTATTTAACTCATTACTTACGGCCTAGAAGTCATTCTTAAAGTAAGTCCTGAGCAATCTTTATGGTGATCTGCAACAAGCAAATAAGAGGGGACTATGATATTTATACAGTTAAGCTGACACTAACATAAATGATCAGAGCCCGACCAATGTAGATTTTGGAGAAGATACTGATATTTGGTGTTTTAAAAATCTGATCTTCTAATGTATCGGACAATTTCTTTTTCTTTCCAACACAAAACATAAACAAACATTCATTATGTGAAGTTCTTTATTTACTCATTCATGCGCTGCACTACTCTGCTCATATCAGCTGCTGTGTTTCAAACTGCTGGCATTTCAAACACAGGTGTTGCAACTGGCAAATTGCAGTGCACCATCTGGTGGACAAATATGCAAAATCAACACTCATAACATGGTTGGGGGATATTTCACCCATCTTTTCTTTACTTTATACATTTTTATTTATTGGTTGCTATAAATGTTGATACAGAGGGATCAATAAATAGCTAATATTAATAATATCAATGGGACGATATTATTAATATTAATAATGAATAATATTGGCCCATTGAAGTCAACGAACAAGGGACACAGAACAGCAGTTTTCTTGGCTTGCTTGATTAGCTCAAATTGATCAGCCCAGGCTAGAAGGCCAGAGGCTATTAGGTGAAGGCCAGTGTTCAAGAAAGTTGACACATTTTTACCAAGTTTAGGTGGTACCTAAGTTAGATACAACTTGTGTGATATAGAGAAGATGGACTGTAGTTTGTAATAACTCCTTTAGCAAGTTAGCAAGGAAAGCCTTCATAAAGAAGAGAAGGTGTCAAATCCAGTTTAATAAAACTGGCAAGTGGAAGCTCAGCTAAAACTTTAAGAATAGCATCTCTGAGAAATCACTTGGTTGACCGAATGCACATCATTTAACCAACAGTTTTGCTTTGTCTCTTGTAGATATAAACACTTTATAAACTATATATTTTAATACTTTTTTAAAATCTGTTTTTCCAAGATCTTAACAGCTGCTTTTTTCCCAAAAGATATGTGGTCCTCTCAGGACAGATTTTATACAATCTGATGCATTTACTGTAAATTAAACAAAGTATGAAATGTTTAAGCTCAGTCCTAAACATGTTGAGGAGAAATGTTAATCCATGAGGAACATTTTTGTGCAGAATAATATTTTTAGTTGTGATAATTTATGTACAATTTGCCAGTAATGAAGTGTTATGTGTAGTGAAGTCTTTCCTTGCTTCCTTTGCTAAAGGAATGGTTCTAAAAAAAAAATCCTGCACCTACTGTCATTGCCCACTACTGATAAATCATTTTGGGTAATATAGTAGATATTCATTTAACTATAGTTCTTTATAGTTCTTCAGACAGGAAGGCGTGCAGAAAGGTAAAGGCATCCATGTAGAGTGAAGCTGAAGCAGGCCGTCAGCAGACAGGCAGCACAAAACAGTGTTTTGTGCACCTACTTCCCATTTCCTAGCAAAATATTAAGAAATCACTGGTGACTCAAGACTTTTGAACAATACTGTATTTAGGTTTGAGAGATTCACTACAAAGTTCAATGCAGAGAACCTACAACTGTGTGTTTGGTTGAAAAACAACAGAAAACTAATGTTATAAATATCAGAAATAATATATACTTGCTACACTAGAAGAAGTCATTGCACTTGATATAAAAGATTGCAACATTTTATTTCAGTGGTGAATGGTCTTAGTGTAGTATTTAAAATTACTTTTCAAACTCTTTGGATCTTTCCAGTTTTTTACTGAATTACTGCTGCTTTAATTTGAGCTGCTTAATTTGAGCACATAATTTTTTTTTTATTATATTATATTTATGTTTCAAAAGGACTAACCTTTGAAAGCACTAATATCTCCGTAATGAATCTGCAGTACAAAGTAGGACATTCCTGAACTTCTTCCAACTTTGAAGCCAACATCTGATAAAATACAGAGAATAGTGGTTAACAATGGACATAAGACATCATGAATATAAACAGTAAAAGAAGAAGAGGGGAAAAAAAATGAGTAGCATACATTACATAACAATATACATAAAACCTACAGATTCTTCTTTTAACATAAATGTCAAAAAATAAAACTCCACCCTATTTTAATGCAGCAGTTCAATACAGAAAAAGTCATATTTATTAACTAATCTAAGTAATTGTTAACCAACCCTGTGAGCGACGTACCTTTAGGTAATTTGGTAGGTGGTGCATTTCGAGCCCAGGCATACATAATTGCTGGTTCATCCTCACAAGTGCCTTGCACACTGCCACAGTCCCTTATTGTAGAAACAGCATAATAAGCACCACTTTCTCTTTATGAATGACCACAAAACAGTGAATCCCAAAGGCAGTTACAGAACAAAACAAACAACTATCTCCAGTTTAGCCATTTGCTGTGGAGCAAGCATATAGAGGCATTTACATAACGAAAGACAAACGCACAAGCAAATAATATTACAAATATTACAGTACATGAGTATTTGTCATTAAGAACTCAATAGCAAGACTAAGTCAAGGACAGGTTGACCATTTGTCATTGAGCAATTCTATTGCCAAATTACAGTTGTACAGCATCAAATCAAAAGAACCATGTTGCATCAGCTGCACCCTTTCGGAGTCGCCACAGTGGGTGACCAGGCTCCATCTCATCATGGCATATTTCTAGCATCCCCCTGCCACACCAACCTTCTACATATCCTCCTTCATCTCCAAAAGTTGATTCTGTTCATTTGGACGTAGCGTTTTGTGGGAGAAACGTTTCGTCACTCTGAAGAAGTCACTTGGATGAGTGATGAAACGTTTCTCCCACAAAACGCTACGTCCAGATGAACAGAATCAACTTTTGGAGATTTACTTACCTGGATGATTGAGCATGCATCAAGATATCCTCCTTCGTACATCCATTCAAAACTTCTCTGTGTTCTTCTGCTTTTTCTTCTGCTTATCAGATTGATATTCATGTAACATATTCAAGAATTTTTGTCCAGTATATCCACCATCTCTTTACTGCACACATCCAAAATAGTTAAGCTTTGCCTCTCTCTCTTTGGATCTTGCAGCATCTGCTTGCAGTCAGCATACATTATGTATTCAGTGTAGCCATAAGGTAAAGGTACAGTGACATTAGGAAATACATAGTGCAAAAGAAAATTGTCCAATAAAATTTGTACGTTTTTTAGTTTGTGAATACACGTTGCTTTTCATACAGTGGCTTGCAAAAGTATTTGGCCCCCTTGAACTTTTCCACATTTTGTCACATTACAGCCACAAACATGAATCAACTTTATTGGAATTCCACGCGAAAGACCAATACAAAGTGGTGTACACGTGAGAAGTGGAACTAAAATCATACATGATTCCAAACATTTTTTTACAAATAAATAACTGAAAAGTGGGGTGTGCGTAATTATTCAGCCCCCTTTGGTGTCTGACTGCACTCAGACCCTTTGGTTTGACATTGCCTGATGAGTGCTAATGACTAAATAGAGTGCACCTGTGTGTAATATAATGTCAGTACAAATACAGCTGCTCTGTAACGCCCTCAGAGGTTGTCTAAGAGAATATTGGGAGCAACAACACCATGAAGTCCAACGAACACACCAGACAGGTCAGGGATAAAGTTACTGAAAAATTTAAAGCAGGCTTAGGCTGCGAAAAGATTTCCCAAGCCTTGAACATCCCACGGAGCACTGTTCAAGCGATCATTCAGAAATGGAAGGAGTATGGCACAACTGTAAATAGGGATGGGTATTGATAAGATTTTCACGATTCTGATTCCATTTTCGATTCTGTTTAACGATTCGATTCTTTATCGATTCTCTTATCGATTCTCTTATCGATTCTTATTTTTTTTAAAAGAGAACACTAAGGTCGATTAGCTTAGAACTTTGTTTTATATCTTCTCTTTGAACAAGATAGAAATTTAGGAGTAACATGGCCTTAAGAACACAACAGTGAGATCTTAAGAGATCCACAGCCTACGGCTCTTGAATGGGGTGTCACAGGGTCCCCAGGAAAAAAAATTGTAAATGTAAAATAATAAAATAAATATTCTTCTGTAGCATTAACAAAGTATAACATAAATTATTCTGTGGCAATTACACAAGAATATCCAGTGCACAAAAATACCTGCCTACAATTAAACACATTCACTTACTGAAAATTGGGGGCATCTGCTGTGGCAAATGGGTGCAAGCCTTTGACCACAAACTTAGTCACTGCTCGGTGACATTCGTCTATCCTGGCCTGAAAGGAGACGCTACCGGTAGACTGCAGCGAGAACTGCCAGCCAGACTCTGTCTGTCTCTCTCATCATGGTCACCTAAATGCAACGCACAGTAATGGTAGGTTTTGTAATAAGGCAGATCGCACTAACTAAACCTGCCGTATTAACGGGAGAGGACGTGCAAACGTTACCGCTGCTGCTGGGTTGAGATTCACGAGTCCGGAGCGGAATTAAAAATACGACATTCATTAAAGGTTATCGTGTGTTTTGTGAGCAAATGCTTTTGCATATTCGTAGTGTTTCCTCCTTTAAATGAAATATCTACTTTGCAAGTATTGCATGTTGCCCTGTTGTCATCCGTTCTCGTAAAGTATAACCAAGCCGCTTAGGCGCCCTGCCAGATAGATGACGCTCCGCAACGTGGTGACGTCTTTCGGGGCGACTGGAATTGATAAGGGAATCGTTTGCAAAAATGGCAAACAATTCCAAGGAATTGAAACAGTGGGAACAGGTTCTCAACAAGAACCGGGTTTCGATACCCATCCCTAACTGTAAACCTACCAAGACAAGGCCGTCCACCTAAACTCACAGGCCGAACAAGGAGAGCGCTGATCAGAAATGCAGCCAAGAGGCCCATGGTGACTCTGGACGAGCTGCAGAGATCTACAGCTCAGGTGGGGGAATCTGTCCATAGGACAACTATTAGTCGTGCACAGCACAAAGTTGGCCTTTATGGAAGAGTGGCAAGAAGAAAGCCATTGTTAACAGAAAACCATAAGAAGTCCCATTTGCAGTTTGCCACAAGCCATGTGGGGGACACAGCAAACATGTGGAAGACGGTGCTCTGGTCAGATGAAACCAAAATGGAATTTTTTGGCCAAAATGCAAAACGCTATGTGTGGCGGAAAACTAACTCTGCACATCACTCTGAACACACCATCCCCACTGTCAAATATGGTGGTGGCAGCATCATGCTCTGGGGGTGCTTCTCTTCAGCATGGACAGGTAAGCTGGTCAGAGTTGATGGGAAGATGGATGGAGCCAAATACAGGGCAATCTTGGAAGAAAACCTCTTGGAGTCTGCAAAAGACTTGAGACTGGGGCGGAGGTTCACCTTCCAGCAGGACAACGACCCTAAACATAAAGCCAGGGCAACAATGGAATGGTTTAAAACAAAACATATCCATGTGTTAGAATGGCCCAGTCAAAGTCCAGATCTAAATCCAATCGAGAATCTGTGGCAAGATCTAAAAACTGCTGTTCACAAACGCTGTCCATCTAATCTGACTGAGCTGGAGCTGTTTTGCAAAGAAGAATGGGCAAGGATTTCAGTCTCTAGATGTGCAAAGCTGGTAGAGACATACCCTAAAAGACTGGCAGCTGTAATTGCAGCAAAAGGTGGTTCTACAAAGTATTGACTCAGGGGGCTGAATAATTACGCACACCCCACTTTTCAGTTATTTATTTGTAAAAAATGTTTGGAATCATGTATGATTTTCGTTCCACTTCTCACGTATACACCACTTTGTATTGGTCTTTCACGTGGAATTCCAATAAAATTGATTCATGTTTGTGGCTGTAATGTGACAAAATGTGGAAAAGTTCATACTTTTGCAAGCCACTGGGGACAGTGATATGTTATGATAGTTATGGTATGTCACTACCAGGATGAAACTGCATTGTCAGAATTAGGAACAAGGTTTAGTTTAGCTATTTGAAAAAATATTCAAGCCAAGGACTCAATTGATCTACGGCTCTTTTTATTAGAGCACATGTCATAAAGATAAGAAAATGTTATCAATCTGTCAAAAACTTACTTAAAATGAAAACATTATTTTCTTAGTTTTTTAAGGCAAAGTCTGGACACAGAGTGAAGTCTAGTTTTTATACCCAAATTTGAGCCAGCACACAGGATTTCTCTGAGAATAACTATAATTTGGCATCATACAGGGAGTGCAGAATTATTAGGCAAGTTGTATTTTTGAGGAATAATTTTATTATTGAACAACAACCATGTTCTCAATGAACCCAAAAAACTCATTAATATCAAAGCTGAATGTTTTTGGAAGTAGTTTTTAGTTTGTTTTTAGTTTTAGCTATTTTAGGGGGATATCTGTATGTGCAGGTGACTATCACTGTACATAATTATTAGGCAACTTAACAAAAAACAAATATATACCCATTTCAATTATTTATTTTTACCAGTGAAACCAATATAACATCTCCACATTCACAAATATACATTTCTGACATTCAAAAACAAAACAAAAACAAATCAGCGACCAATATAGCCACCTTTCTTTGCAAGGACACTCAAAAGCCTGCCATCCATGGATTCTGTCAGTGTTTTGATCTGTTCACCATCAACATTGCGTGCAGCAGCAACCACAGCCTCCCAGACACTGTTCAGAGAGGTGTACTGTTTTCCCTCCTTGTAAATCTCACATTTGATGATGGACCACAGGTTCTCAATGGGGTTCAGATCAGGTGAACAAGGAGGCCATGTCATTAGTTTTTCTTCTTTTATACCCTTTCTTGCCAGCCACGCTGTGGAGTACTTGGACGCGTGTGATGGAGCATTGTCCTGCATGAAAATCACGTTTTTCTTGAAGGATGCAGACTTCTTCCTGTACCACTGCTTGAAGAAGGTGTCTTCCAGAAACTGGCAGTAGTTCTGGGAGTTGAGCTTGACTCCATCCTCAACCTGAAAAGGCCCCACAAGCTCATCTTTGATGATACCAGCCCAAACCAGTACTCCACCTCCACCTTGCTGGCGTCTGAGTCGGACTGGAGCTCTCTACCCTTTACCAATCCAGCCACGGGCCCATCCATCTGGCCCATCAAGACTCACTCTCATTTCATCAGTCCATAAAACCTTAGAAAAATCAGTCTTGAGATATTTCTTGGCCCAGTCTTGACATTTCAGCTTGTGTGTCTTGTTCAGTGGTGGTCGTCTTTCAGCCTTTCTTACCTTGGCCATGTCTCTGAGTATTGCACACCTTGTGCTTTTGGGCACTCCAGTGATGTTGCAGCTCTGAAATATGGCCAAACTGGTGGCAAGTGGCATCTTGGCAGCTGCACGCTTGACTTTTCTCAGTTCATGGGCAGTTATTTTGCGCCTTGGTTTGTCCACACGCTTCTTGCGACCCTGTTGACTATTTTGAATGAAACGCTTGATTGTTCGGTGATCACGCTTCAGAAGCTTTGCAATTTTAAGACTGCTGCATCCCTCTGCAAGATATCTCACTATTTTTGACTTTTCTGAGCCTGTCAAGTCCTTTTTTTGACCCATTTTGCCAAAGGAAAGGAAGTTGCCTAATAATTATGCACACCTGATATAGGGTGTTGATGTCATTAGACCACACCCCTTCTCATTACAGAGATGCACATCACCTAATATGCTTAATTAGTAGTAGGCTTTCGAGCCTATACAGCTTGGAGTAAGACAACATGCATTAAGAGGATGATGTGGACAAAATACTCATTTGCCTAATAATTCTGCACTCCCTGTATGATAATGTGCTTTACTACTTTTTCTTGCTATTTTTGGAAATAGTAACATTTGAAAATTCATGGATAACAACAATAATTACAGTTTATCACTAAAAATATAATTTTTGTTATAGAGCTTGTGCACACAGGTTCTTAATAGATGCACCTAGGGTATAAATTTTTTTAAAAAAAGTGTGCATATGAGACAAATATGTAAGACAGCTTTCTTCCATTTGTACAACATCTCCAAAATTAGGAATCTCACATTAATGCAGAAAAACCTAATCACTGCTAAAGGGTTTCTCACAGTACTGTTTACAATTCTGTGGAAACTAGGAAGCCTGAACCAGAAGCGGTAACCCGTAGCAACAGTTGTCACCACTCACAGAGAGGGGTGCAAGCGTGCTACCGAGGAAGGGCTGAGCTGCCAGTTGACATGCAACACTGTAGGTGAGGCATTGTCACTGTGTCTGCAGGGAAAGGCATCACCTGCCTAACCTGGCTCATTTGGCCTGCAGGCTGAGGATTTACAATTATTTGAGAAGAATACTCATTTTTTATTGATTGTAACATTTGAACATTGTTGGAGCCACCTTCTTGGTGAACAGCAATGAAATACAATAATGAAAACAAACGACATGGTACCTTGAACATCTAACACGCTAACTGGGAGTTATACCTGAGACAGTAAAAAAAAAAATACTTTTGTGTGTGCAGAGAGAGAGAGAGAGTTTTTGTGCTTGAGAGACTTCTGGGACTGACAACCTGAATAGAGCTTAAGTGGGGCCTCTTGGGTGGAAACATATCAGGTAAAGTAGCGTATCCCTGCCAGTGGAGCCCCTTTTCCACAGTTTTAGGGACTGAGGCTTCCTCCTTCTGAGGGTCACGTGCCTCTAGGTGCCCAAAGGGGGACACAGAAATCACTCCCTTGCTGGTGGTGCACATACAGCTAGAGGGGGTACTACTCTCTTGCCAATGGGCAGAGAAATGGCACGTCCTTGAGAGCTAGGTGCAAGCTTGGGCTTCATATTACATTTGAAGATGATGCCTGTTTGAGTCATTTTTTTATGTTGCATTTACATTTCCACTGTCAGTGGTTGGTGGGTAACTAAAATAAAAAGCTATTATTGGTGCACTAAACAAAACTAGATTTGATCTGTGCTGATGTTCACAGCTAGCCATTATGGTTAGGTATTTAAATAAGAATATAGTCTAAGATTACAGTTTTTCCATTACAATTGAGTACCACCTAATATAATTAGTCAACATTAGAGCAACGTAACTGAGCATTCCATGATATTATTAGTATTCTACACAAACGCACCAACAAAGGGGGACCTCGAGGCAACAATATACTTGCTGCTCTGTCTGTGGCTTTTCAGCAGACTCAGGGACCACAGCAGGGGGGTTTTGTAGCCATTTCCCTCGGGTATCTGTTGCTGGGTTTCAAAACTGGTGGTTTTGATTTTTTGTGAATGAGATGCTCTCATGACTCATCAACCGACGGCACTGACCAGCCAATTGGTGGCATGCAGTCTGACGACGTCACATTTTAGTACCTGCTCCGATTACTTTAAAACCCCAGTTGAGCAGATAGTATTTCAGTACCTGGTACCTGGTACTATGACCTAATAGAAAACCCTGAAAAGCATGGAGAACCGTGGCAAATCTATCCGAGTAGGTAATAATGAAGAAGGGGCTTAACTTGCACTTCTTATGCAAGGTTTTTTTGTTCCTGGGTCCTGGCTTTTTTCCCCAACAACAAAAACAGTAATAAAATTAATTTAAAGTTGGGCATTACCAAAAGCTGTGGGTGGAGACAGGGGTCTGACAGCCAAACAGCAGCATGTGATGGACTGTGTCCATACTGGCAAGAGGTATGAAGTCCACTGAAGAGAAAAAACACTGGTTAAAATTTTCCACTTCAAATTGACAGTGAAGTTCACACATAACAAATCGCCTTTCAATGTACCAACAGCCTGATTCTTTGAAAATACATCAGACTGGTAAATTGGAGAAAGATCATCACCACCCTCTAATTAATTTAAAGCTAGGAATGACTTAAGTTCCCTGAAAAATGTTTCAAAATATGAAAATGTATCAAAAACTTTTTAGTGAAACTAATAAATTATTACATGCTGAAAATAAATTTACACAGGAGATATACAAAAGGTAATCATGGTGACACTATGTGATAGCAATGATGCCTTTAAAATTTCCATTTCAACTGTTGATATAAATTGAACTTTGTCATTATTACTTTGTATCCAGCTAATAGGTCAGCTAGAAACGTTTTGTTCTGTAATTGCCAATCACTGTAGGTTTTATAATATATAATAAATTAATAAAAGATAAAACTCACCAATATATGCATCTTGCCTAGTTGGAACTGGAAATGCCATGCAAAGGTAAGTGTCCGACTGAAATATTAAGGAAAACAATGACACTGAATGAGTGCTAAATGGAGAAAAGACACACACACACACACACACACACACACACACACACACACACACACACACGAGTGGTTTCAGCAGATCCCAGGAGGGATATCCAAGCTCTCCGTCCAGAAAAGCGCAGTCTAGGACTGCACACTGGGGTCTGTTGAAGCCACTCACCTAATTTGGGGGTCACTGCCCCACAGAGGTCACTGTGCTCATGGGGACCAATGTTGTCTTAACGCTCCACATCTTTCGAGCTCGAGCAGTATTTCTCGAGCTTCTTGTGTTACTTCTTCTTGATGTTGCTATCACTTTGTATCTATCACTACGGCCTTTTTCCTCTGCTTATCCACCACTACTATGTCCGGTTGGTTAGTCAACTACTAGTTTCTCCATCTGCATCTGGAAGTCTCACAAGATCTTAGTTTTGTCATTCTCACCATCTTTACTCAGCCATACTCAGCACAGATGTTCCTGTATGCCCTGCCTGGTAGCATCTTGCACCCTATATTTATATGCCAGATTGTTTCAGGGTCATCTTTGACCCTGCATCTGGGGATCCTGTCTGGTGTAGTGGACCCCATTCTCTATAGAGCTTGTTCCCATTGCTGCCAAGAATCATGCGTCTGTGCCATCTTTCAGTCCAACCTTGTCCAGACATTGGTAAGAATTTTCTATATCAGCCACCGTTCCTGTCTGTTGGTGGTGCATGCTGTGCAGGGCAGTTTCTGTTCTTCCTCAGGTTTCTGCTGCCTGGGGCATTCACTAAGCACACGATGAGTTGCAGCCATCTTCCTGATGTACTCATGCATTTTGTTTTTTCATCCTGGATAGTGATAGTGACTCTGACACTCACTATTCCTTGGCCTCCTTTCCGCTTAGTGTACAGTCTCAGGGTGCTGGACTTGGGGTGAAGCCTTTCAAGGCTTGATCAACCTCCATGGTTGCAAAACAGCTTTAAATTGTTAACCCATTTTGTGTTCCCTGAAAAGGTTTTTGGGTAACCTTACCTTTTTTTTGGTTTTGTTTTTTTGTTTGTTTTTTACCTGTGGCAGTTAACCTTTGTATCATTTTAAGCTATTTATTGGACTAGAACAACTTGAATTGCAGTAAATAACTAGAAAAATTGGGATGTTCTAAAAGTTTGACCAACTGTGTAAATTAAACCGAGTTGAATTTAACTGAATTCAAATCAATCCCAGTGAAAATCTGTGAGGTAAATTATAGACCAAAGGCCATGCCAGAAGACCATTACATCTGGAGGAACTTCTTTGAGATTGCCTAAATAAGAATGGGCTGGCATTGCTTATGAGATGAGACTTGCTAAAAACTTCAGCAAGTGCAGGCTAGTTTATCGAGGGTGGGAGGATAATTTGGACCCTGGTAGCTTGTGATTTTCCCATATAATTTTTTTCTGTGTTCAAAGTAAAATAAAGTAAGCATCCAAAATAAAACTATGATGTTTGGGAAAGCTGTGCAGGGACCTCTGCTCCTAGTTGCCACCTGGCACACAATGCACACAATCCCTACGGTGCCTCCTGTGGGTGGTGGGCTTGCAGGAGGATGGGTCCATGTCCCTTTTTTGGGCTGTTCCCGGATGGGCCCCATGGACCAAGGCTCAGCCAACAGATGCTCGGACTTGGGCACCCTCCCCGGGCCTGGCTCCAGGATGGGGCACCCTATCCCGGGCAGGGTGAACTGTTCCTTGATGTTCTACGCATACGGGTCTTCTAAATCCCTCTTTGTCTGGTCCCTCACCCAGGACCAATTTGCCATGGGAGACCCTACCAAGCGGCGAAAGCCCCCAGACAACATAGCCCTTGGGATCCCTGGGACACACAAACCCCTCCAGCACAATAAGGTACCGATTCGCGGAGAAGCTATTCTATTCCATTCTATTTTAATTCTAAGTCTCCTTCTTCAAAGGTGTCTTCCTTTACATGCATTATTGATCTTATACCCAAGTATTTCAAGGAATATTGTCGCAGTGGTATATATGTGCGCACTGGTTTCAGTGATACTGTTAATAGGGATGGTGCATAGCGCAGTGTTTACATTTGTATGCATCTCCTCTGATGAGACATTGTGAGTGAGTTGGGGCAGTTGTGCTCTTGGCTGGGTGACTACTTTGAGTCTGGCCACAATCTTCATCCTCAGCTCAGTAGATTCATCGCAGGAAGCTATGTATCATCTAGTATGCCTTAATCAGTATTTGAAAAAATAATAATAATAAAACCCTCTCACCCTGTGAGGGGGGTGATATGTTTCTCAAGCATGGGTGCTCTACCAGATGCCTGGGAGTTTGAGGCTTTGGCACAGTATCGTAGCTGTACTGGATAATGACCTTTGTTGTGCCTGAAATCTACTTGAGCCAATCTTCCAGTTTAGGGGTTAGAGCCCTCAATTCTTCTATTACTAAGGAACACTGTGGATTTTACCTTCCAGATCTGCTTCAGTTATTCATTCAACCCCTGGTACTTCTCCATTTTCTTGCGTTCCTTCTGGCTGATGTTGCTGTCCATTGGGACTACCACATGTATCACAACTGTGGTCTTCTGTTCCTTGTCAACCAACACTGTGTCTGGTTGGAGTCCAACCAGATCTGTCTGTCTGGAAGTCCTTCAGGACCTTAGCCCCATTATTCTCAACCACCTTTGGTGATGTATCCCATTAGGAATTGGTGGAAACTTCTAGTTCCTATATTCATCTCCAGCCATTTGGTTGTGCCTCTCAGTATGTGCAGTTTCAGGTTGCATCTTACATCCTGCTACTCTGCGATGGATAGTCCCTGGGGCAACTTTGTACAGTTTGCAGCTTGGGTCCTGTCTATGTTTGGAGGAGTAATGGTAAGGTTTTCAAATATAAGAACACTGTACCAGTGTCAAGCATGATGGTGGTAGCATGTTGCTGCAGCGTTTTCAAGAAAGGTGATCATGTATCCATCCAGAGTTGTGCCAGAAACTTGTTAATGGCTACCAAAAGCATTTGGTTAACGTACAACTTGTTTAAGGACACTGAATATTACTGGGGGTATATATAAATATATTTGAGCCTGCATGTATTATATGTGTGGACAAAGAAAAATAATTTTTAAAAAATCAAACTTGTGCACTAAATTCTTTTCTTTTAAAGTAATTAAATATATAAGCTATACAATCATTCTACTTTATTAAAAAGAACAGGTCAAATAACTAATTACAAGCCCAAATTACCATGGCATTCATCCCCTTGATAAGTGTACATAAACTTCTGAAACAAACAACTGATAGACACACACCAACATTGCCTGGAAACAGACTTACCCCAGTTGGGATAACACCAGGCATGCGGAGATCCACAGAGAAGTTGTATGGGTTTGCTATTATCTGCTGCTGATTGGTCCTGGACACACATTTACTGGGATTCAGTACATTTTCCTGAGACCTTCAGCAATACAGACACAATCAATTATTAATAACATGTTAATAACATGTTAGGTCAATTACACCAAAAATACATCAACACAAGAACCAGCATACCATATCATATACCATTCCATACATTTTTGTGTTTTTATAATTAAAGTTGCTTTAGGCTAGTAAGGCTGTAGCTAGACTACATAAAATAAATAAATAAAACAATATATGTATAGTCTTACCTTTTAGACACATGCAGAGTACTTTGTATTTTCATACTGTGGCTGTAAAGAATGAATGTTAGCACCACCACACAGGATGCAGGAACTCCCATCATTCCAGTGATTATCAAGTGTAATGTGTCTATGCTGAAAATGTAAAAATAGATGCTGTCACTACTATCCTGTGGAAGAAAAAGTCTATTAATTAACCTACATATGATAATGATTGACATACCTGCCTATTCTCTTTGCTCAACTTGATTGAAGACTAAAACTACAACTAGAGGTGAAGGTTTTCTAGAAAGACCTCACTCATTTAGCATCTTTACGCTTGGTCACTTTGCTGGCAGAAAAACAAAAATTCTGGAGCAGAAACCTGGAGGAAAAAAACAAAAAACAAAAACATGCTAAATGCAAAAGTGACAGATATGGAACCCAATAAGGCAGCAATGTATAATTATTTTGTTAACAAAATGTGTCCATTAGACAGTATCTGTTTAATGGACACGTCTACCTGGTGAGTTTGATATAATATTAAAGCAAAGGGGAGTAAAGTTTAATGCGAAATAAAATATCATGACATTACAGAAATCACATTTCACGTTACTGAAAAGGTCAAGGTTGTTTTTGAATGGATGTAGAGATGGAAATTGATGAGAATTCACTTTCTATACTAGTCTTAGAATTTAAATCGTAATGGAATTATCACGGAATCTTTCCATTCATAGAGTGTGTTAATTATTATCCAGTAAGGATACCATCGTTCCCTCGAGGGTGGACAGGAAACTGCAGGATCTAGGATTGAGCAGCTCTCTCTGCAGCTGGATCCTTAACTTCCTGTCTGACAGATGCCAGGTGGTCAGACTGGGCAGCATCACCTTATCCCCCGTCATAATGAAAATTGGTGCTCCACAGGGATGTGTACTGAGCCCTCTCCTGTACTCACTCTACACCACAACTGCATGGCCACAAGCAACTCCAATTTCATTGTTTCAAGTTTGTGGACAACTGTGGCGGAGGTGTTGTCCCGGGCTCGGCTGCAGGGGAGGAGTGGTGCAGTGAGCTCAACGGGGCAGTGCTGGAGAGGCAGGTGAGAACACAGCTGGTGGCGTTTGGTCTGGTGTAGAGATGGCACGATACCACTTTTTTATGTCCGATACCGATACCGATATCATAAATTTGGATATCTGCCGATACCGATAGGAATCCGATATAGTGTATTTTTTAATCAATAAAACCGTTTTTTTAATATGTTGCTGCATTTTGTATAAGTTCATACTCAAGTTTAAATAAACAACAACACTAAAGCTATTCTGTTATACCTGTATGTAAAAAATACACTGCACCCAAAATATTTCATAGTTCAGCAACACTGATCAGTCTAATAAACTTAAACCTACTCCATCCTCCCTATTCTGGTATTTTAAAGAGTACTTAGCAGAAATATTAAGCAACCTAACTAATAGGGTTGCAAACTCCCAGCAAAAAAAAATAGAGAACCACCCCCCACCCTCCACCTCATGATGCTTAATCGATGTAATCAACTTTAATTTGATGCAGTGTGAAAAAAAATGCACAGAAATAAATTATTTTTCAAGAATAATTAAATAGATTCAACATCTTTCTTCAACAGAACTGCAGACTGCACAGATGGTACCTTCCCAAAGGAAAAAGTACCATAGCTTACTAGGGTATATTAGACTTAACAGTTACTATATACAGTAATGGACTTCTACACATTTTACATCAGATTAAAACTTTGGGTGTAAGATTCAGATAATTATTTATTAAAAGCTAGACATTTTAAATGAGAATAAGAAAGAAAAGTATGTCTTTGTGCCCCCTTTTCCCTGTTCATGCCCTATCGGCCCCCCTGGCTAAACTTTGCTAGATCCGCCCCTGCACAGTTACCAGCCGTCAGCTACGTAGAAAAGGATCCTGGTCTAGAAAGTAATATTAAATAAATTCTAACAACAGCTTATCAAGCTTAAACGTGCTGCTGTTGTTCAGCCGCTGGTTTCCTCTTTCTGGTGCAAAGTGGGCCAAAAACAAAGAAGAGAGACGGACTCGCGACAGAAAAGCCGATCAGCTGATCATTAATAAGTTTCAAGCTTAACGTGGGAATGCTTTACAAACATTCAGAGATGAACTTACACACTTGCTTTACTTCTCTCTGGGATAACTTC
The DNA here is from genome assembly GCF_001858045.2 of Oreochromis niloticus. Taxonomy (NCBI): domain Eukaryota; kingdom Metazoa; phylum Chordata; class Actinopteri; order Cichliformes; family Cichlidae; genus Oreochromis; species Oreochromis niloticus. The sequence continues at coordinate 8,632,274 of NC_031972.2, forward strand.
CTCGGAGATGAAATGCTGGTTTGGTAGCGAGGCTACAAATACACACAGCCGCTCTATCACCTGACGCACACTGCTCCGACGTGCTACGGTTATGAGCCGAGTTATGCCGTGTCGCAAGTTTTGTGAGGTGTTTTTTTGATATTTAATGGATCGGATTACATTTTTTATTTCTCGCCGATATCCGATCCAGTAATTTAGGTCAGTATCGGACCGATACCGATACGTAATATCGGATCGGTCCATTTGTCTGGTGACGGTTTCTTCCCTTTTTTAATGAGACAGGAGAGGAGCGGGAAAGAGGCTGGGAACAGCTGAGACCGGAGCTGTCCAGACTGTGGACTGTCGCAACAAACAAAAACTAAAAATAAACATGGCATCTCGCTATAAAGAACTGTGTGTGTGTGTGAACTGCATTTCACAAGTGGTGCCGAAATCCTGTCTGCGTGGGAATGTCAGACCCACATGCTGCGCCACCCGCCCAGCCTTTGAAGTTCCTGGCGCAAATGCTGGCGGAGATGGCGAAGATGAGCCAAGACCAGGTGGCTGCCCAGCGCGATCACCTGGCAAAGCTGCAGGAGCAAGCGGACCGGCAGACCCAGCTGGTTGGAGCGGCTGCGCCACCGAAGGCCCCTCCACTTTCGGTGGCAATGGGCGACGGGGACGACCCCCAAATTTTTTTGGAGACTTTTCGAGCCACGGCGGAGGCCTGCCAGTGGCCGCAGGTGGAGTGGCCTCTGCATTTGCTTCCTCTGCTGTCGGGGGAGGCTCAGACGGCGGCCCTGAGTCTGCCGCCGACCTCGTGGAGCAGCTTCGAGGACGTGAGCCAGGCGGTGTTGGACAGGATGGGTCTCACCCCTGAGGATCATCGCCGGCGGTTCCGAGCCTGTCGGCTGACCGGGAAGGATCGGCCATTTGCTTGGGCCCGGAAACTGCACGACCCGGCGGTGCGGTGGCTGCAGCCGGGATCGTCAGAGGGGGAGACGCTGCTGGTGGACAAGGTGGTGCTGGAGCAGTTCGTGGAGGGGCTGCCTGCAGAGACAGCGAGATGGGTCCGGTGCCACCGTCCCGCGAGTCTGGAAGTCGCGATGACGTTGGCGGAGGACCATCTCGCCGCCAGAGCGGAGGAGCCCGGGGAGGGCAGCCAGAAACCGAGCAAACAAGCCCCAGTGCCGGCACCAAGGCGTCGGGTACCTGCGCCGGCGCAGGGAGAGCGGGCGCCGGTGCTGAGCCCCACTAATCTTTTTGCTTCGTTTGTGCCTTCCCAGGGATCAGAGATGAGCAGTGCCGCCCCTGAGCCATGGAGAGCGGCACAGACGCCAGGGCAGGAGTGCTGGAAATGCGGGCAACCGGAATACCTGAAGAGGGACTGTCCTCTGATGGAAGTGGGGCAGGTGTTCCGCGTTGCCAGTGCCCCAGCACCCTCTCCCGGTCCAGGAGGGACGTACAGCATTCCGGTAAGGACTCGAGGGGCTATACGCCATGCTTTGGTGGACACGGGCTGTATGCAGACCCTCGTGCACCAAAGCTTGGTTCGCCCCGGGGCATTGCTGGAGGCAGAATGGGTGGAGGTGAAGTGTGTTCATGGTGATATTCACAGGTATCCCATAGTGCCGCTGTATAAGGCGGGTCCTTCATGGGAGGCCCCGCCGGCTCCGGAAATTCCCCCCACGGGAGATTTCCCAGTGGAGCAGTCTCGTGATGACACTCAGCCTTTGACCAGGTGATTGAGATTGATGGTCACGTGGTGCGCCCTGAAGCCGTGAGGACCTATCCGCGCTTCATTTTATTAAAAGATAGGTTATATCGAGTGAGTCGTGACACTCGCACGGAGGAGACACTCGCCCAGTTGTTGGTGCCGCAGGGCCGCCGGGAAATGATTTTCCAGGCGACTCATTATAAACCCATGGCAGGGCTTATGGGGTATGAAAAAACTCTGGAGCGAATAATGGCCCGATTTTATTGGCCAGGCATCCGAGCGGATGTGCGCCGCTGGTGCGCGTCATGCCCGGACTGCCAGCTTGTTAATCAGCCGGCCATACCAAAAGGGCCTTTGCGCCTGCTCCCACTCATGGTCCCATTTGAGCGCATTGGCATGGACCTCATCGGGCTGTTTCACCGGAGTGCACGCGGCTATCGCTTTGTATTAGTCCTGGTGGATTATGCAACGCAATACCCGGAAGCAGTCCCGCTGCGCAACATCTCTGCAAAGAGCGTGGCGCAGGCACTGTTTCAGGTCATCTCCCGAGTCAGAATCCCGAAAGAGATACTGACTGACCAGGGCACTTCGTTCATGTCTCGCACACTGCGGGAGCTGTATGAATTACTGGGCATTAAATCTATTCGGACCAGCGTCTACCACCCTCAGACGGACGGGCTGGTGGAGCGGCTGAACAAACTTACGAATCATGGACTTTAAAGTCCATGATTCGTAAGTTCATTAACGAGGATGAACGCAATTGGGATCGCTGGCTAGACCCTCTGTTATTTGCAGTGTGGGAGGTGCCCCAGGCCTCCACGGGATTTTCTCCCTTTGAACTGCTGTTCGGCAGGAAGCCACGTGGGGTGCTCGACCTGATTAAAGAAAGCTGGGAGGAAGGTCCGAGCCTCGCCAAGAATGAGATTCAGTGTGTGTTGGACCTGAGAGTGAAACTCCACACTTTGGGGAGGTTGTCACGGGAGAATTTGCTTCAGGCTCAGCAGTGTCAGCAACGCCTGTATGAGAGAGGGGCTAGACTCGGGCAATTTTCACAAAGTGCTTGTATTACTCCCTTCTTCCAGCTCAAAGTTGCTCACCAAGTGGCAAGGACCCTTTGTGGTCACACGGCGAGTTGGGGACGTTGACTATGAGGTCACACGGTCGGACAGGGGAGGAGCGCCGCAGATTTATCACCTCAATCGCCTTAAAGCGTGGAGAGAGGCTGATACCGCTGCTCTGGTGAGCCTGGTTAAGGAGAGAGATGAGTTGGGGCCGGAGGTGCTAAATTCCATCATCCCCGCCTCCCTCCCTTATGATGACCATCTCACACAGGCCCAGAGAGTGGATGTTGTCGTGTTACAACAGCATTTTGCAGATGTGTTCTCCCCCCTGCCCGGCCGAACGTCTCTCATTGAGCATCATTTTGAAACGCAGCCTGGTGAGACGGTGCGTTCACAGTCCTACAGGCTTCCTGAGCATAAACGGCAAATTGTTCAGAGGGAATTGGCTGAAATGCTGAAAATGGGAGTGATAGAATAGTCGCACAGCGCCTGGTGTAGCCCCATAGTTCTTGTGGTGAAGAAGGATGGGTCAATACAGTTCTGTGTCGACTATCGCAAGGTGAAAGAAGTGTCACGCTTTGATGCTTATCCCATGCCCCAGGTCGACGAGCTCCTGGATCGGGTGGGCACGGCCCGTTTTTTCACGACACTGGATTTAACCAAGGTCTACTGGCAGATTCCCTTGTCTGCCGAGTCCAAGGAAAAAACGGCCTTCTCCACTCCGTACGGTTTGTACCAATTCGTTACGCTTCCGTTTGGTTTGTTCGGAGCCCCTGCGTCCCATGCCGCTTTCAGCGCGTCATGGACCGGGTGCTGCGTCCGCACGCTGCATATGCTGCCGCCTACCTGGATGACGTGATCATCCACAGTGACACCTGGGCGGAGCATGTGCAGCAGGTGGCCGCGGTCCTGGAGTCCCTGAGGAGGGCAGGGCTCACGGCCAACCCGAATAAGTGTGCGGTTGGACGGAGGAGGTACACCTGTGGACGCAGGTGCGTCCACAGGTGGAGAAGAGAGCAGCTATCGCATCCTGCCCGCGCCCCAAGACTAAAAAGTGGGTGAGAGGGTTTCTGGGGCTGGCAGGTTACTACCGCAGTTTTGTGCCGGGGTTTGCGGAGCTGACCAGCCCTTTGACCGATCTCACCCGGAAGGGTGCTCCAGATCTGGTTCGGTGGACGGGGCCGTGCCAGGCAGCGTTTGTGCAGGTAAAAAAAATACCTCCGTGGGGAGCTGCTTCTTCACACTCCTGACTTTTCCCTCCCTTTTGTTCTGCAGACTGAAGCCCCGAACAGAGGGCTGGGGGCCATTTTGTCAGGTAAGGGGGGCCGACCGTCCCGTTCTTTACATCAGCCAGAAGCTGATGGAGCGTGAAAGATGGTACAGCACCGTAGAGAAGGAGTGCCTGGCTATCCGGTGGAGGGTCGACTCCCTTCGCTATTACCTCCTGGGGCGCTCTTTCACCCTCTGCTCGGACCATGCCCCACTGCAGTGGTTCCACCGCATGAAGGATGCCAACGCCCGGATCACCCGGTGGTATCTGGCTTTGCAGCCCTTTAAGTTCAAGGTGGTCCATAGAGATGGCTGTGGCCGATTTCCTCTCTCGCTTGCGGGGGTGGGGAGTAGGTTTGGCTAGACGGCTCCCCGGCCTCAGTTGGGCAGTGGGGGTGTGTGGCGGAGGTGTGGTCTCGGGCTCGGCTGCAGGGGAGGAGTAGTGCAGTGAGCTCAATGGGGCGGTGCTGGAGAGGCAGGTGAGAACACAGCTGGTGGCGTTTGGTCTGATGATGATTTCTTCCCTCTTTTAGTGAGACGGGAGAGGAGCGGGGAGGAGGCTGGGAACAGCTGAGACTGGAGCTGTCCAGACTGTGGACTGTCACAACAAACAAAAACTAAAAATAAACGTGGCATTTCGCTATAAAGAACTGTGTGTGTGTGTGTGTGTGTGTGTGTGTGTGTGTGTGTGTGTGTGAACTCCATTTCACAACAGCACAACAGTGATGGGTCTTATTAGGGCTGTGCGATATGACCAAAATCTCATATCCCAATATAAGACATTTATCGTCCTGAGAACGATATAAATCACAGAAATGTAACATTTTCTGTAAATTCTGTGAATCTCGGGCAACTCCACTTGTGTGAAGTGTTTTCAGCTGGGCGTCCTTTACCTGGAGTCCAGTGTTTTAACCGATGCATTTTTAGACATAAGTTGTAACGGCCACCATTTTCTTTCAAAGTTTGAGTCTAAGGTTTATTTTTTAGCACCTGACAGCTCTTTTTCGCTTCCCATCCGTAAACTCTCCGCATACTCTTTCAAGTGATTCAGTTTATTTTGAAAAGTCTCAACAGGATCTTGAGCTTTATTGTGAAAGGTTTATGTGTAAAACTAACAAGCGGACAGCGGAGCCATGCGATGGTTTTACCATCATTGTTGCTAACGACAACACGTAAAAACAGGCGCTTGTCTGTCCGTAGTGTGGTTATATTAAATATAAGAAAAAGAGAGAACTTTAAGAAATTAATATAGCCACTACAGAGACCATCAAAACGATGAAAAACTATTGCTGTAAACAGTTTATTTTACAACACAACGAAACAAACGATAGCATAATAGGAAATGATAGACGTTTTTATATCGTCATCTGATATATATCGTCACATCGAACAGCCCTAGGTCTTATCACCAAAGGTGATAAGACCAGTTCACAGGAACAAAATAGTGAAGAAGACACAGCGGCGCCTCTTCTTTCTCAGGAGACTGAACAGATTCGGCATGAGCTCCCGCATCCTCAGGACCTTCTACTGCGGTGCCATTCAGAGCATCCTCGCTGGATGCATCACTACTTGGTATGGCAACAGCACTGCCTACAACCGCAAAGCTCTTCGGAGAGAGGTGCGGTGTTCCGAAAGGATAATTGGAGGTGAGCTTCCCTCCCTCCAAGACATCTACAGAAAGCGGTGCCTGAGGAAAGCAGGAAGGGTCATCAAAGACTCAGGTCACCCCAGTCACAGTCACTGTTCAAACTACTTCTGTCAGGCAGGAGGTACTGCAGTATCTGGTCCCGAACCAGCAGATTGAGGGACAGCTTTTTCCATCAGGGCATCAGACTGCTGAACACTGACCACTTCACTGTCACTTTATTGAAACTATGACATGCACTCCATAAATGGCATTTTGCACAATATTCATCTTCTGACTTTCTGCATATCCAGTAATTTGCACACATTCTTTTTATTTGTACATATATTTATGTCATTCATTGCATATTTATCATGGGCATATTTATTTTTTATATTATTTTTAGATTTTTTTTTATTTCTGATATATATATATATATATATATATATTTGTTATATTTTTGTACATTTAATCAATTCAGGATTTGTTGCATCGATATTGCATTATTTAAAAACTAAAATCAATTTGAATCGGGGAAATCGATTTTTTAAACCCACTCCAAGTCACATATGACATCTAACGGTCTTGCGGACATAATGGTTGATTTTGTAATATGAGCATGTGCTGCCTTATGTTGTTTGATGAGCTCTAACAAAAGATCCAAGCTAAATAATGCAATCATCACCACAAAAGTGATAAACTAAAATGCTCCCCCATGCCCCCGTTTTTTTTGTTGGTTTTTTTTGTTTTGTTTTTTAAATTAAGAACCAGTGTCATTGTGGTATTTTAATGTCATCAGTCTGAAATGCACTGACTTCCTCAAAATGTCTTGCTTAACTCATAGCCTCATTGGTCCAACGCAAGTACTAATTTATTAGTATTATTCATACATACAAACAAATGCAGCAAAACAATTAACAGCAATGAAAAAGTAGTTCATTTCAGGTGAGTAGACTAGCAGGGCAAAGTTGTTATGTCCACATGGTGTGATCAATAGTCCAATATAAAGCCCTAACCCCTGAGTCCAAACCGGTGATTGGCATTTTGACTGCTAAAATGAATCCTGCAACTGTAACCAAATTGCTATATTGTTCCATTTTCAAGACTTCTTTGAATATTTAACCCAACAGAGTTGATGGGCATGCCATGTGTCCAAATAAAATGACAGATTTTAGATGACATAGCACAAGACGCACTCTCACCAAGTCAGAAGAGCAGACTTAAAACTACATACTACGTGTGTACGTGTGTGTGTGTGTGTGTGTGTGTGTGTGTGTGTGTGTGTCAAAACAATGAAGCCACTACTGAATGTCACAGATGGTGGCCAAAAAGGCACCAAAAGGAAGGTTTAAATAACGCTGGTGGACAAAAGGACAACATGTACATCCATCCATCTTCTTTTGCTTTTCTGGGGCCTGGTCGTCGGAGCAGCAGCCTAAGCAGCCACCTCCTCCAGCTTGTCTGAAGGAACACCAAGGTGCTCCCAAGCCAGCCGAGAGATATAATCTCTCCAGCGTGTCCTGGGTCTGCCCCGGGGCCTCCTTGCGGTGGGACAAGGAGGCCCTGTCAGTCAGTATCTCTTTCGGGATTCTGACTCGGGAGATGACCTGTCCCAGAACACCTCACCCAGGAGGCGCCCCAGGCAGCATCTTTGTCAGATGCCCAAACCACCTCAACTGGCTCCTTTTGATGTGGAGGAGCAGCGGCTTTACTCTGAGACCCTTCCGGATGGCTGAACCTCTCACCCTTTCTCTAAGGGAGAGGCCAGCAGCAACCCTTCGGAGGAAGCTCATTTCTGCCGCTTGTATCGCTTTGGGTCACTACCCACAGTTCTCTCTTCACCACAACGGACTGGTACAGGGTCCACATCACTGCAGCTTCAGCACCAATCCGTCTGTCCATCTCCCGCTCTCTTCTCCCGTCACTCGTGTACAAAACCCCAAGATACTTATACTCCTCCACTTGGGGCAGGAACTCATCCCTGACCCGGAGTGGGTCCTCCATCCTTTTCCAGCTGAAGACCATGGCCTCAGATTTGGAGGTTCTGATTCTCATTCCCACTGCTTCACAATGAGTTGCGAACCATTCCAGTGTGAGCTGAAGGCCATCACCCAGTGAAGCCAAAAGAACCACATGATCTGCGAAAAGCTGAGATGAAATTCTGAGACCACACAAGTGAAAGTCTTCTGCTACGCCTAGAAATTCTGTCCATAAAAAATGTGAACAGAATTGGTGACAAAGGGAACCCCTGGCGGAGCCCATCACCCACTGGGAATGAGTCCAACTTACTGCCAACTATGCGGACCAAGCTCTTGCAACGGTTGTATAAGGATCGAATGGCCCGTAGCAATGGGCCAAACACTCCATACTCCCCTAGCACCTTCCACAGGACACTCCGAGGGACACGGTCGAATGCATTCTCCAAATCCACAAAACACAGGTAGACTGGTTAGGCAAACTGTCATGCACCCTCAAGTATCCTCGAGAGGATAATAAGCTGGTCCAGTGTTCCACGACCAGGACAAAAACCACATTGCTCCTCCTGTATCCGAGATTCAACAAACAGACGGACCCTACTTTCCAGCACCCTGGAATAGACATTCCCAGGGAGGCTGAGGGGGCCTTATTGGGGACAGGAACTAATTTCTGGAGTGGCACAAATGATTTGTGTGGCATCTTATTGTAACACATGATTATGATTATTATTTTGTAAATCGTTATACAAAAAATGCTTGAGATATTTTGCCTTAAAATTCAAAATGCCAAAAGAATATGCTGGAAGTGGATCAAGTGGATCAAGTGGATCAGGAAAATCTTTAGGCAAGCTTGTGTGTGTGTCTGTGTGTCAAACTTTCTTGCAATTTATGTAGAGCTATAGTTCTAAATGCTTTCTGAAGGCCTTTCGGAGTTTTTCAGAGAAAGCAGTATCTGAACAGTGTTTGAAAGTCATGTCCTTAAGAAATAGTAAAAAAATCCAATCTGAATGAGGCTTGTAGCAAAACGTGCTTTGAAACAGTTTTTTCAATTTTTCATGTGTTATTATTTTCATTATTTCCATCAATGTTTGCACATGTTTCAATAAATCACTATATCTACTTCCTATATACGAAACAAAATACGTAGGAATAATTGGTGGTTCGAGACTTTTGCACAGTTCTGTATGTAAGCACATAAAATTGCTCATGTGTCCATAATAATCCTATTAGCAAACAAAAATGAGTGAACGTACTCAAAGACTTAAATGTGACAACATCATTATGGCAAAATCCAAACAACAAAAACTGCTTTTCTCCTCTACTTGAAACATACTTGAAACCCAGAGATTGCTTATTAATGGCGAAAGAAAAATAACCGAGATGCTTTGCTTGCTTGGTGACTCATCATCTGTTAACAGATAACAGAGTAGGGTGGCTTTAACAGAGGAGGAGTGCGAAGGGGAAGCTCTGTTGACATCAGAACCCAGGAGACGGAGGAAACTATGGAAACAGGGCTATTCTCACACGTCAAAAACAATGCAAGGCTTACTGAACATCTTCACATGTATACTATTACGTACATATTAACATTAAGCATCTTTTAAAAAAAACAAAAAATCATTGAAACATAGGGGTAGACACGTTCTTAGATACATTTTATGACGTGACAGCTGGCCGGTGCCTATAACGACAAGCGTGTAGCTATTACGTGAGGATTTATGATTTTTATTTATTTGTTTGATTGATTGTTTGAGCGTTTGTTTTTAATAATGCAAAAATAGCACTGGCGATACGACTAAACATATGTCACGCCTGACCATAGACCGGAAGCTACAAAGAGAAAATGCATCGATTTAGCGAATCGATACATATACCTCACCCTATATCTAAGCAAGCGAAATCTAAAGAAAAAGGTAGCTAAGGGTTTCCTACAACTTAGTCTACCTTATCAGGTTACTAAAAAGGCAACTTTCATATCCGTTTTCCACATAAGCTAACGCCCGCCATCTGTTAAGCTGGTTCGTTTTTTGTCAGGTTATCCGTTTCACTACAATACCAAAAGTACTATAGAGCTTGATTAAATATTCTGAAGATATGAATTTTGAAGGTGAAAAGATACCTGCTCACTTCCACTCGGCGTCTTCCACTCGCCTGTTATTGTAATAACCCTATGCTTCCTTGAGCCTAAGCAGTGGCATCCACACTTTCACTTTTCAGAGTAAAAGCAGACATTTCATTATTTATTATTTTCATACAGGCTCAGAAAGGCTTCATCACATTGTAGTTACTGCAACCCCTGAAACTTTAATATGGAGAATAAAAACTGAATATTTTGGGTAAGTCATTTTTAGTTCGGTGAACTACTGTGCTTTTATTCTGGAAATTTGAAAGGAAGTTTTTTTCTTGATACGGCTGATGGTGGATGGGGTAGCAGACATGTTGCTATCGCCAAAAGTGCCTCCTGAGTCATAACACCATGTGAACCCTAGTTACGGTAGGCATCTTCGTAAATAACGCTGATCAATAGATATGCTTCATCACCTCTATGTGGGCTTCCTTGTGTTATTGCTCTACATTAGCTAAACGTAAGATTGCTCTGCCTGACACCATTTAGCTGCATCTCATTGTTGTAGTATAACTTAACATGATATTATTTTACATTTGCACATTTGTTCCATTTTAAAACCGTGCGGAGAATATCACGCGCTGAAATGCACGTAGTCAAAGTCTTACGCATGCTCAAAAGCCACTAATTTGTGCCTGCCGCTGTGGTATTTAATTACTTGGGGTCTTTAGTGTTGGTTTATTATTATACTTTAAGCATGATAGTTCTCGTGTCCATTTTTAAATACTTTAACTTAAACCGTGTTTACAAAAAATGTTTGTTTCCTCTGCAAGTAAAGAAACTGTTTTAGTCGTAGGTTTTTAGTTGTTTGTTTCTTTGTTTGATTTTAGATACTTAAACTTGGTGGTAATTAGTGGTCATATACCAACCATTTATTAAAATTTATTATGTCCATAAATCTGCAGAGTTTGAAATCTCCCCATATGTTAGTCCTTGTTTGTCAGCATACCATAGTCTACAATAAGTTTATGATTAAATTAGTTGTTCTTGGTGTACCAAATAAAAGAGTGCATTATTTTCTTTTTTTTTATTAAGTATTTAGGATTCCAGTGGTATAAAAAAAATAGCAGAACAAGACTTCACTAAAGATATATTTTATTTGCAGGAATGAACAAATAGAATTAGCTTTCCTAGGGTACAGTGTAATGGTTCAAAATGGTCCATCCACCCATTTATCCATCCATTTTCTTCTGCTTGTCTGGGACCGATGTATGGAACGCCAGGACTGCCATAATGAATTAATTAAATACACCATTAAATAATTAATTAAATGCGGCAATAATTAATTAAAATCGGAAATAATTAATTACATAAATATTTACGACACATGTAATTAATTAATTATTGACACATTTAATTAATTAATGACACATTTAATTAATTATTGACACATTTAATTAATTATTGACCGTTTTAATTAATTAATAACACATTTAAATAATTATTGACATTTTTAATTAATTATTTAATGATTTATTTATTTAATTCATTTTGGCACTTTTGTCCCCTTCATCTCTCTCCTTGAAATAATTTTATCTGTCAGCCTCACCCATCAAACTAAGTGGGCGGGGTTAACGCTGCCATGCAGCTTCTCTAACATTTGATTGGTTGCTGTGCAAAGTAAGTCAAGACAGGTCGATCCTAGATAATCGATTGCTTGTGTAGACTTGGGGCAGCCAGGTATCCCAGAATGCATTTCAAATCACAGGGAGCAATGGTGGTGGTGTAGTTTTAAAATACCCCGTTTTTCTGTCACCAACTACACTTTTAATAGTGTTTTAGCCGCGAATGTCGTGCCGTAATCATCACATGTCTGGTCAGGTTGTCAACATAGAACATGTTTGCAAAAGTGCTCAGATGTTTTCAGAGATGTCACTAGCTCTGCTAACAGTCAGCTGACAGAGTGCACCGAGCTCACAGCCCCGGTGTTCCAGCTTAACTGTTTATTTTGTGTGTATTTGTTTGTTTTGGAGGGGGGTTACGTTAACCGGTTTGTTTACATATTCCACTCTCCGTGTTCCACATGTTGCATTTGCAGATTCTCATTTTCACCGAACGATCGTCTCTTTCCGCCTGGTCTTGTGTCTCTGTGCTTCTGTAACATAAAGAACGAGCTGACATTTTTCTGATGACACCAGTGATCAGCTCAACAGGCCCTCAGTTTACCTGCATGCATCCTCCTCCTCACCTGTCAGCAGTTGTTTAACACCTGCTGCTAATTCAAGAAACACGCCCACGTTACCTGGTGATAGTCACAGTTTAACTGGGCAGCCGGTGCTCGATATAACGCAATGTCAGCGCATTTTTCTGCACAAAATAAGTAAATATAGTTTTTTTCCCGAGTGCAGAGCTGCTGGAGCTTGTTTCCCTACAGAGCGCTTTATAGGCGAACCTGGACATCAGCGGCGAATCAGCCGCTGATGTCCAATCACCGGCACATCTTTGAAACCTCACCTAAGTTTTAGCTCTCAGAGGTTAAACGCTGGACTTAATTCACTCAGGTTTTGTCTGTCGGGTCACGTTTACTTCGCTGTTTTATTTACAACTGAGCAAATCGGTTTGGCTGAGGTTAAAGTTACGTTTCATAACTGCATAGTTTTACAGACGTTTAATGGTTCACCGTGTTAGACTGAACCATTCGCTTTTCTTTATCTGGTGTGTTTTGGATCCAAAACACACTCAAATTCAATCTCAAATTCAATCTCAAAATTCACTGTTAAATCCGGATTTAACAGTGAATTTTGAGATTAAACTGACTTTTAAAATGTTTTATACAAAGAGGAAGAAGGCGCATTTCCACCGAGAGGAGCAGAGTTTGCAACAGCATGTTCATCATGAAGACTGCAACCTGGGCATTATATAATCTGTTTTTTAATAGTTATTCAACTGTATTCTAAGCACCAGCTGTCTGTTAGAATTTTTAGAGTTTACTTAACTAAAAATAAATTAGGTTAACATATAATTTGTGTGATTTTTTTTTTTTCTCTCTTTTTTCTTTTTTTTTTTTTTTGATTTTTCGGTCCTATTATGTTTAACTGTCAAAGGCTTGTTACAAACTATGAAACACATCGTGCAGACTTCTGGATGTTAGAAGAAAACTAATACTGCTCATGAATGAGACTAAAGGCAGGAAGGTGTCCTTTAAAACTAAACATCTTAATAGGACCTCCCTATTTATATCATAGTTTCTGATATAAATAGGGAGTGTATTTGTATTTGTGTATTGTGTATTTCAGTAATAACCTACTTATTTCAGTGTAGTGGTGAACAGTCACACAGCTCACGTGGGCGTTATCTGTGATACTCCTTAACTATAATTTATCCAAGTTAACTTCAGTTAACCATTCAGACGGTTCTTTTGCAATGAACAACATAAACACCCATGTTTCGGTGGGTTTCCGCTGTGCCAGCTGTTTAAATTACAGCTGATTATGCAGTAACCATGGTAACCACGGACTCTGAGCGTCTGGATCGACGCAGGTCAGACAACAATTTTACATATATGATCTTAAAACAGGACATAGCCATTATCCGTCCTGGCCTCATATCAAATGTGAACGCAGACTGAGTCTATGTTTGATGTTTGCTTTATATCTAATCTTCCTCTCAAACATTTAAAAAGCAGCCAGTCTGCAGCTGAGGGAACACAAACTCAAATTGTCGGAACAGGTTCGATCGTGTATTAATTTGGTGATTTATTAAATGTATAACTGTTATTCTAATCTGCTGCTGAGTCTCTGACGCTGATGAAAATGCAGAAAACACAGATCACGAACACCTGTTCAACCAATCACTTTCATTCCACTTTGATCTGCGACAAACTGACGGTTCATCTCTGTTACAGTGTTACGTTAGACTGCTATATTTTTGTGTTATTTATGCTGTAGATTTTCACGTCTCTGGAATAGTTGGCAGTAGGCTAATAAGGATGATTTTCTGTAAAATCATATTGATATGACCCGTGACATATTCGTAAATGACCGTCAGATTAGTCAGCTGGGAAACTCTGGGTTAACTCATAGAGCTGAAGATATCGTGGATATGCTGACCTCGCTCCATGGTGTACAGGGCCATTTACCCTCATGATTAATATTCACAATAAAGATATTAGCCGAATATCATGAAGTGTGTATGTGTTTCATAGTGTCGAACAACCTTTGTACAGTTAAAGCCAGCAGTTACTACATGACGGAAACACCAACGTTATTTCTTTTATGCGTTTATATGCAGGTCACGCTGATTACTGAACAAAAACCCAAAGATCAGCTGTTAATCGAATTTATTTGCTCTCCTCCTTAAACATGTTTTTAATGTTAGTTATAATTCAGAATTGGCGACTGAAACACGTAGGACACATAAGAACATCAGGAAATAAAACCCCGATAAATATAACCTCAGTAAAAGAAGTCAGTGTCAGCGGGGGTTATTACAGCTGTGTACCGGGGCCTGCGCTTTGTCGGCGGTAACAACAGCTCGATTGCTTGCGAGGCGAGCGGGTCTATCCCACGCTTTGCCGTGAGACTGGGCAGACATCTCCGAAATCATCGAAGCACTTTTGCAAAGAGGCTGTATCTTGACAAACCGACCAGACATATGAAGATTAAACCACTACATTCTCGGCTAAAAAAATATTAAAACGGTATTTGGTGACACACAAACAGGGTTTTTCAAAGTTCAGTTCTGCCGGTTGTTGTGGGCTAAAAACAATGGCCACCAGGCCAAACCAATGGTTTTGAGTCGATCAGCGTTAACCCCGCCCCCTGAGTTTGATGCGTGAGGCTGACAGATAAAATTAATTCATGATGAGAGCCAGGCGCCAGGACTGCCAAAATGAAATAAATAAATATATCATGAAATAATTAATTAAATGTGTCAATAATTAATTAAAATGTGAAATACACAAATAATTAATTAAATGTGTCAATAATTAATTAATTAAATGTGTCAATAATTAATTAAAATGTGAAATACATAAATAATTAATTAAATGTGTCAATAATTAATTAATTACATGTGTCATAACTATGTATTTAATTAATTAATTCCCATTTTAATTAATTATTGCCACATTTAATTAATTATTTAATGGTGTATTTAAGTAATTCATTATGGCAGTCCTGGCGTTCCATAGGCGTTCCATACCGATGTGTGAGCAGAAACATAAACAAAGAAGCCCAGACCTTCCTCTCCCCAGCCACCTCCTCCAGCTTATCCGGAGGAACACAGAGGCATTTCCTGGCCACGACATCCTTATGTTTGATCTTGGTGTTCACTATGGACAAACTGTGAATTGCACAGTAGCTGAATAATAAAACACTTGGGTTCAGGTCAGACAGGCTGTTGCTCCAAATAACGCCCCTCCAGGTATCACTGTCATTGCCAATGTAAGCATTAAGTCTCCCGGTAGGGAATGTAGGCAAAGAAGCGCAAATGACAGTCACCTGACCCAAAGATACAGGGAAGCAACGCTCTTGTCTATGGTAAAAACCACATGGTACTAGCAGCAACCCAAGAATGCTCAGGGTATAAAAGAATGCCCATCGCAGATTTTAGCCCTTCTGCAGGAGACTAGTTCTGGAGTCCAAGGTCATTTTCTTTTTCTTTCCATTTCCAAACAATCTCACTAGCAGTTGTCACCTTCTTACCAAGCTTCTTGGGGGATTTTGTAGCCCATTCCAGCCTTGTGCAGGTCTACAACCTTGTCCTTGACGTCCTTTGACAGCTCTTTGTCTATGGAGATGGAGAGGTGGGAATGGGGATGGGGTTTGAGGTCAGAATAAATCTGTGGGAGCCAGAATTCTGGCTTGGTTTTAAAGGATCTTTTTATTTATTTCACTCATTGACATCCAATGAAACTTAGAACTGCTATGTATTGTGTTTGTTCTGGATTTTTGCTCAATTAAAATGAATCTACCATAAAAATTTATAGCCTTTTGTTGTTCAGAAGAGACTCAAATAATTATGTCCCCCTCTCTATGTCATCTCTAACTTTTAAATGCCTATTTTTATGCCTTTGTATGTCATTTCATTGAACAAGTTTTAGTATTTTAACACACTGTTATCAGGCCTATTCAGCTAAGGAACTGTAATTTTAGTGTTTCAGCTTGTTCAGCTGCTTTTACTAAGCAGTATAATGAGCATTTTCTCTATAAGCGTAACAAAGACAAAATAAAGATTACATTTCTAAGAATTACATATACATAACTTATTGAAATATATAAAATCATTGCACACTACAGTATGTCACAAACTGCAGTATGTCAATCTGCAATACAGGATTGACATATGGGGAAATTTCAAACTCTGCAGACTTTTTAACAAATATATTTATATTAAATAGTTGGTGTATAAACAGTTCATTAGTCTGTTTTTTTCTGGGTTTTTGATTGATATTCTGTCTATCTTCATTAATATGATACTGTCGTACAAATAGTTTTTTTTTAAGTGACCAGACTCAAAAATTTGGCAGGGTATGAATAAATTATTTCTCCTCCTATATACAGCAGTCAAATTATGTTGTGTGTTTGCCTGTTTCATTAGAACTGACAAATGCAAAATAAATCATTCCTCGTTGTGTAAGTGACTTTCTGTATGGGTTTTTTTGCTTTTTTTGCTGATAGAACACCTTTGGGATAAATTAGAGCCTGCCTGTGAGCTAGGCGATCTTGTCCAACATCAGTGCTTGACTTCACAAATGTGCTTCTGGAAAAATGGTCAAAAATTTCCATAAACACACTCCTAAACCTTGTGGAATGCCTTCCCAGAAGACCTGAGGCTGTTATAGCTGCAAAAGGTGGGCTGACATAAACACTATAGATAAATAATGGGATGTCACTCGAGTTCATATGCGTGTGTTGGCACATGTGCAAATACTTCTGGCATATTATTGTCTCATCTGACACTGGATCATTGTCTTTGACAACTGCTGATGGCTTAACCTTCTTAACCTGTTAGTTGTGCTCTGGTCACCTGCCTTTTTAAAGAAATGTAACCCCTGACATTCTTTGGTTTGCTTTTTCTCCTCTTTCTTTATTTTCTTTCCGATTTAGCTCTTTTCAGGAAAGACATGATGTAGAGGGGTTTGTATTAGTGGTCACATGGATATACCAAATTAGCTGTGCTGTAAAGCCGAGTCCAAATGCGTCATTTATAAGACTTGAAATCAGGGCTGCAACTAAATATTATTTTGGCAATCAACTAAGCTGCCAATTTTTCTTTGATTAGTCAATTAGTCAAGTATTATTTCAATAATTCTTATCTCCGCTTCCTGTGGGCAAACCTCCTGTTCTAGGCTCCAGTCTGCCCACCTGTTAATAATCTCACTGTTGTCTCGTCTCACAGAAAATTAAAATTATGATCCAGGAAACATAGCAATTTGAAAATAATCAAATGTATTTTTAACATTACTCAATAAGACTGTCAGAATAAAATGAAATAAATAAAAATGTTAGATTGTACAAATTAAAGTTCTAGTATTATTTAAACAAAAAAAATAGTGCAAACGGGAAATCAAAAATGGCTTCTGTCCATAAGTTCAAATAAAAGCTTCAAATTAAATCAAAAAGATTTTTTTTCTAATCCAGTGTAACAAGTTTCCGAATTATTGATATTGTTCAACCCACAGATCAACTACCTAACGTTAGGTAGAAGAGTTTACTATTCAGAAGAAATGCTATATATATTAATGTTAGGGGAAAACAAACAAACTAGGAGACAGTATAGCAACCCCTTTTTGATGGTTTAATATCGCATTTCACTCATTAGCTAACAAAACTGTAATGATGTTCAGTTATCAAGCATCATCCTGGGATATTTCTAACAGGATAGCTAACATAAACATTACTGTACAAAGAGTAACAGCGTTTATATGTCTGTGTAGGTTCATGGTAATCTAAGGAGCTTGGAAAGAAAAGCGACCAGACTTCTTTAAGTGTCTTGAAGACGTTTTACTTCTTATTTGAGAAGCTTCTTCAGCATTTTAAATGCTCGTACACTGAATTATTGCTGTTTTGGAACAAAAGCACAGCTTTGCACAGACTGCATTTAACTTTATTTGTTTTTGTATATTTTTAAATCTCCGTTTCCATTTTGTTCTGTCCTCCTGCTTTGCCGTTCACACTACATTCTTAGTTTTGGCAGACGATATAGGCGATACTGCCTCCAAAACAAACTTTTGGTTCCAGTCGTGCAAGGGCCTCTCTCACCTTTAGGGCCCGGGTGGTCAGTCCCACTTTTATCCTCACTAAGTAGGTGGCCCCCATATTCATCAGTTTCTGCTTACAATAGCCTGTTTGAAATACTCATTCAAACAAGTTTATGTTTGGTTGAGTGGTTTTTGTTAGACCCTGTGAAAAAACATGTTGTGGTTAGACCCTATGGAAAAGTGTCTCAGATATACAAATACAAATTCAAATTTTATTTGTCACATACACAATTTTACATAATACGACATGCAGTGAAATGCTTGTTGCTGTGCAATGCCGAACCATAAAAAAAGCTAAACGTAGACATAAAAGTAAACATAAAACTAAACTAGCAAGTAATTTAGATAATATACAAATGTAAAATTTAAAACTTAACTGTAAAAAATGTACAATAAAATTGAAGGTTTAAAAAATAATAATTAAAAAAAAAAATTAAGTGTGCAAGTAGAGACTTTGCAAATAAACAGTGTGCAGAGTAACAGTTTGCAGTGGAATAAATAGTTCCTGATGTATAGTAATGAGAGAGAGTCCAGTCTACACATGGTTCAGGGACCGAATAGCCTGAGGGAAGAAACTCCTCCTCATTCTCTCTGTTTTGGCCTTAAGGGAGTGGAAGCGCTTCCCAGAACTCAGAAGTGAGAAGAGTCCATTGTTGAGATGAGAGCGAACTTCATAATCTTCCTGGCTTTGGTCTTGCACCGCTTAGTATAGATGGACCACTTTTTGAAGATCTCGTCTGTCCTGATTGGTGCTGTTCCCATACCAGGTGCAGATGTTTCCCCATCAGGATGCTCTCAGTGGTGCAGGAGTAAAAGTTCTTAAGCATCCTCAGCGGGAGATGGAAGTCTCTAAGTCTTCTGAGGTAGAAGAGACACTGACAGGCTTTCTTAACCAGAGTGTTAATGTGACATTACCATGACAGGTCCTGAGTCATGTGGAATCCCAGGTATCAGAAGCTATCCACTCTGTCCACTGGCGCGCCACTGATGTTTAGGGGCTCGTAATTCCTCGCCTGCTTTGTACTGAAGTCCACAATCAGCTCCTTTGTCTTGCTGACGTTTAGGAGGAGGTTGTTCTCCTGGCACTAGTTCTCCAGGTGTACGTTTCCATTTGACTAATTTAGAGTATGTAGTTATTAGAACTAGTTGTTTTAGTTATTTTCATTCATACCAAAGATTAAATGGTAAATGGCCTGTATTTGTATAGCGCTTTACTAGTCCCTAAGGACCCCAAAGCGCTTTACACATGCAGTCATCCACCCATTCACACACACATTCACACACTGGTGATGGCAAGCTACATCGTAGCCACAGCTGCCCTGGGGTGCACTGACGATTAACGATGATTCTAATTTCTTAATCGACTAACCGTAAAAAAAGTTGGACTAACCAACAAGTCTAAAGAAACACTCAGTTAAATTTAAGAACCGTTTAAAGAAAAATGTCAAAAATTAATAACAAATGCTTTTTAAACCATTAATCACATTCTTCAATAAATGAATCATGCCGCTTAACTGTACGACACCTTCCATCATGCATTATCAACGTACATCAATTGTACGTTATACTCCAGACAGACAACAACAAAGAACACTTAAAACAAACCGATGTTAAATATGATATGAAAACATGTTACTACAAAAGGTGTTCATGTACTATTAAAATATGACAAATTAACATTGGAAAAGTGTGGCTCATTGTGGCGTTCATTGTGAATGATGCATGCTGTTTAAAAGTTCATAACAACCACTTCAGTAAAACTAAAATTCTAAAACAACAAAACAAGAAATCATCCAGCCATTTTCTTCCACGTATCTGAATTCCAGAGGCGGCAGCAGGGAAGCCCAGGCCTCCCTCTCGCCACCTCCTCCAAATTATCCAGGGAATCATCAAGCTTTTCCCAGGCCAGCCGATAAATGTAATCTCTCCCGTGTTGTCCCGAGTCTATGCCGGGGCCTCCTCTTGGTAGGACATGCTCAGTTGGAACACCCTACTTATGAGAGAACTACCCTAGCCATCTCCATGTGATGTAGAGGACTAGCAGCTCTACTCTGAACCCCTCCATAATGAGTGAATGCCTCACTCTGTCGCTAAGGGAGTGCCCATCCACCTTTTGGAGAAAACTAATTTCAGCTGCCGGTGTCTGCAAACTCATTCTAATAGTGTTCACAAAAACATGAAGCAGAGATTAATAGATCCAGGCGTATCTCAATAACACGCCATCTGGTGGCAGATGGTTACATAACATTTGGGACACAATATCAGAATCAGAATACTTTATTATTATTCCCCAAGAAAATTATGTGCTTACAGTTGCTCCAAGACAATAAAAACAGTAACAGACTGTACTAAATTAAATACAATTCAATATATTACAAAAAATAAGGAATAGCTTTAATATATGCAAATAGCTCAATTATAAATATCCAGAATATTACAGAGATTAAATATACATGATTGATATTTTACTCTAAACTGTAAAAATTTGTTATTTTCTCTGTAGAGCAGCGGGACTCAATGTTGTTGGCACATTTCAGGAGGACGCTGCTAATAAAGTTACACAATTACAGAGTGAATTCGCGTTTTATTATTATATTTACAAAATACCACAGTTTTTGTCTTGGCCGTATCATTTTATTTTGTTGTATTTATCCGCGACACCTTAAAGGCCGGTCCGTGAAAATATTGTCTGACATTAAACCAATCCGTGGCGCAAAAAAGGTTGGGGACCGCTGCTGTAGAGGATGTGCAAAAGGGTGCAACTATTGCTATTTTTCTTTTTTTTTCATGGTTTGTGACTTGTTTGTGTTTATCCTGAAAGGTCATTGTTAATGTACATGAGAAATTTGACAGAAATGTTTTAATAATTATATTCAAGAGGATTTGCATGATATACTCAATTATATTGTAGATGTTTCATACTTGTCTGACATCAGCTGAGTTACTTTGCATGGAATGTGTTGCTTGTGCCCATCTGTCTTGTTTCATCTTTAGCCAGACTAAACAGTAGTCTGGGGCGCACTGACAGACACTGGCGCCACCGGGCCCTCTGACCACCACCAGTAGGCAACGGGTGAAGTGTCTTGCCCAAGGACACAACGACCTAGACTGTCCAAGCTGGGGCTCGAACCGGCAACCTTCCGATTACAAGGCGAACTCCTATCTCTTGAGCCACGATAGAGTGATAAAGAACATTACCTCTATCCCAGTTATAGATTTGTTTTGGATTTATTCCCAGTAATAAAGGTGAGCACACTGAAATGAATGAAGGTGTGTTCACCATTTTAAAGTAAGTCATTTGTTACTTCCTTACATTTGTTAATGCTGGGAGAATAACAAAAATAGATAGGCTAGTGGATATTTTTCCTGAAAATCTTTAAAGAAAAACGATTTTCCAACATTTAGTACTTTAACCAGGATGGTACCACAGGACCACTACACATCATTGTCAAGGCTACACAGCAGGTACAGCTGACCACACAATATACCTCTGACAACAATGGCCAAAGGGTGTGAAAATAAGACATGCTTGTAACATTTAACTAAAGGAGGCAGGAAAATACTGCTTTTCAGCCTCGTGTTATGTAGGGCTGCCACAAACGATTATTTTGATAGTCGACTAGTCACCGATTATTTTTGCGATTAGTCGACTAATCAGATCATGCATCGATTGGACGTAAAACTTACAGCTTGAAAATATGTTAAACGTTTATTTTGTGACCCAGAAAGAATAATAAGAGTAATATTAAAACTAACTAGCTGCCGCCATTGTTGACAACTGCGCTGGGCCGCACTATGAATTCTGGGACACAGCTTCTTCTTCTTCGGGGTTTAACGGCAGCTGGCATCCTTTACATGCAGTGCTGCCATCTTCTGTTTCAGTCCGTTATTACACTTTTAAATCCTACTACTTATTCCTGCGTCTTTTGTGATCTTACAAAGCTTCAAACGACGCGTCGACTATTAAATCAGTCGTCGACGATTTTGATAGTCGACGTAATCGTGACTAGTCGACTAATCGTGGCAGCTCTAGTGTTATGCTAGTCTTTAATATCAGTAGCTGTAATTAGTACATTTACAATATCCCTTTTGTCATTTCTCTTTTTATTTTAGATGCAGGGCACTGTGGGTCAGCGCAGCAGGACTACCGTGGCCTACATTATTCCAGTAGTTGGAATATGTGCTGCTGCTTTCCTCCTTACCAATATATTCATTTACCTCTATCTGGACTCTGTGTATCAGCCTGGTTTGCAGCAAGTTTCACCTCTTGTGGGCTGTGTGCCTCAACACTTTAAAATGCCAACCATGAAAAACTGCACTGCCTGGCTCCAGTGTTCACAAATAAACGCTGAAGTACATGAGCTGAAGCTGATTGGCCAGGGAGCAGTAAAGAAGGTAGACAGACTTTTACATATATATGTGTATTGGCTAAGTTTGTATGTGTATCAAATAAATGTAATGTCAAAAGATTCCATGTTAATTCCCCATTTCCCATTGTGACTTTAGCAACTTTATCATATTATATAACAAATGAACAAATTATATTATAGTTGTGACACTGGACAATATGTCACAACAAAATACAAAGCACACTGATGTTATACAGGTCCCACATTGTTTAATGTTAATGTAAAGATTTAGGGCATATTGCTTGTAACTTAATTGTAACATTCACACTCATTGCCATGAAAAAGCATAAATCTCTCATGAGCTCTTGAGAGTGCCTCTTGAGGAGGTGCAGAGGTGGAGGATGAACCCAATCTAGATATCTATTGTCTCGTGTAGTCTGGGAGTTCACTGAATGTTGGAGTGGGTGTAATTTACCTCTGCAGTGGAGTCGGGTGGGTCGCCCCATACTCTGTGGGGCTCTGTGGTGCTACTGCTGTGGGCCCGTGTCTGAGTCGCCTGGGCCCCCTGCTCTTGATGGATTCTGGGGACTGGGAGTGCCTATGAGGGTCAACAGGGGAGCTGCTATTTTATTTTATTTTATTTTATTGTAATAAAATAAAATTGATAATAATAATAATAATAAGATTGAATAAAATATGTCAATCAAGTGGACCAGTATAGCAAAAGCTGTAATGCTCTACTTGGTAAAATAAATCTGTTGGGCATTTTTCTTGGCCTTCAGGCAATAATTCTGATTCTGATTGCTACCGTGTCGGACAGGACATACAAAAAGAAAAAGAAAAAAAAGCATAAATCAAGCTAAAATAATTGATTATGTCATAAAGTAATATATGGCAGGTTTGTACAGTTAAAAATACAGATTTTGTTAAAAATATGAAGTTTTATCATTGGCAACAGTCAGTAGACCTTGTGAATCTCATCTATTTGGTTTTCTTTCCTCAGGTTTATTTGGCAGAGTGGAGAGGTCAGAAGGTAGCTCTGTCAAGGCTATCATCTCTCAATTACTTGGAGGATTTTCTCCATGGATTGTCAATGTTACAGGCCCTGCAGAGCCCCCAGGTGGTTCAGTTGGTGGGGTTTTGCCTTGAAGAGCACATCATTTTGACAGAACACCACCCGTTTGGCTCACTGCTTAATCTAGATGGTATTCTTGAAAAAGAGCAGCACAAGCAACACAACAATTGGGAGATGCGGCTGAGGCTAGCTATAGATTACGTCACTATCCTCCATTACCTTCATAACAGTCCAGTTGGGCGACGAGTTATGTGCGATTCAAACAGCCTTGAGAAAACTCTGTCCCAATTTCTACTGACAAATGACTTTCATCTAGTAGTGAATGACCTTGATGCACTTCCTGAAGTGGATATGTCCAGAAACTTGTTAGTGAAATGTGGCCATCGGGAGCTCATTGGAGATTTTGTTGCCCCAGAGCAGCTATGGCCATTCAGAAACAATGGAAAGCCATTTTCAGACAATCTCATGCCAGAGTATGATGAGAAGACCGATATTTGGAAGATCCCGGATGTGACGTGGTTCCTTATGGGAAAGGTACCTGGCGGGGATTTAGTCCATTTCCATCTTTTTCAGATCCATGAGAAGTGCAAGAAGAAGGATCCCAACGACCGCCCTTCAGCTTTTGATGTTTTGAAGGTTTACAAATCAGTCTACAGCAGCATGGTACGAGACAGTGCTGGGTTTAGAGATATGCTTTAGAGTAATGCCTCATTTGAAGAGACTATCAATATACAAGAACAATTGGCTATCTCATGTACTTTAATAAATGCTCTTCACTTGTTCTGTCTGTCAGTCTTTCAGCAAATATTTCTGTCTGTTTAGAAAGCTGATGATAGAGCTGGAGTTCTTAATAATATCAGCCAGGGCATACCATGGAGTTTTCACCTCGAAATTCTATACATAATACCCCATAAGGGCAGTTTTTTTTTTTTTTTTTTTTAAGTTTTCCTTGAAATTCTTGGAGTGTATAAGTATTCACTGCCTTTGCAGTATCAATCAAAATTGATTTCAGCTGCATTCTATTTTCATTAATCATTTGTCAGCTGTTTCTACAACTTGACTGAGGTCCACCTGTGGTGAATTCAGTTGATTAGACATGATTTGGAAAGGTACACACCTGTCTGTATAAGGTCCCATAGTTGATAGTGCATGTCGGAGCACAAACCAAGAAAAAAAGTCCAAAGAATTGTCTGTAGTCCTCGAAGTCAGGGATGTGTTGAGGCATAGATCTGGAGAACGGTACGAAAAAGATTTCTGCAGCTTTGAAAGTCCCAATGAGCACATTTACATGATGGCCTCTGTCATCTGCAAGACAGAAGCCACTCTTCACTAAAAGGCACAATAGCATGCCTGGAGTATGCAAAAAGGCACCTGAAGGACACTCAAAAAACAAGAAAAACAAAAATGTCTGGCTGATGAATCAAAGATTGAACTCATTGCCCTAAATGGCAACTTATCACTGGCCATTACCATAGTGAAGCATGCTGGTGCTAGATGTTATTCACCAGGAGCTGGGAGAGTACCCAGGGTCAAGGGAAAGATTAATGCAGCAATGTACAGACTTAATGATAACCTGCTCTGGAGTGCTCTGGTCTGTGTACTGGGGTTAAATGTTCATCTTGCAAGAGGACAATGACCCTAAGTGCTCAGCTAAGATAACAAAGGAGTTCCTTTGTTATCTTGAGTTATGTCCTTGAGTGAACCAACCACAGCCCAGACTTGAACCTTAATGAACTTCTTTGGAGAGATCTGAAAATGGCTGTTCTACCAGTGCTTCCCATCCAACCTGATGGAGCTTGAGAGGTTCTGCAAAGAAGATTTTCAAACACTGCCTCTGACTAAAAGCTCATAGCATCATACTCAGAAAGGGTTCACATTGTAATTAGTACCAAAAGTGCTTCAACAAGGTTATGAATACTTTTGTATATTTGCCATTATGGGGTATTCTGTGTAGAATTTTGGAGTGAAAATTAATTTAATCCATTTTGGAATGAGGTAACATGACAAAATGTCATGACAAAGCAATTAAAGCACTGTCAATACTTTTTGGATGTACTGTATGTCTGGCTTATTTTTAAAATGGTTTAGGTTCATGTATATTGAGATATTTTTATATAATCTTGGTTTTAATGTACAACTTGTAGGCTTTATTGAATTATTTAGGATTAATTCTGATTCAAAATTGATTCTGTTCATCTTAATGTAGCATTTTCAGTGGAAGAAACATTTCATCACTCATCCAAGTGACTTTTTCAGTCTCTGCAGGTTTCCCCAACCTTATAAACAGTACATTTGCATAATGATGGAACCTAGCACCACTGATTAACAGTGGGGCGTGAGTCAGTTTAATGATAATATGCAAATTGTCTGGGTCACTGATTGTAGCAAAGGGTCCGACACACACACACACACACACACACACAGTATTTTGCTGTGGTGGTATTTGTTTATTT
The DNA here is from genome assembly GCF_001858045.2 of Oreochromis niloticus. Lineage (NCBI taxonomy): Eukaryota > Metazoa > Chordata > Actinopteri > Cichliformes > Cichlidae > Oreochromis > Oreochromis niloticus. Next base: position 8,658,105 of record NC_031972.2, read on the forward strand.
TCTTTATTTTCTTATAGTTCGTTTGGGTTTAAGGCACTCTTGTACTAGGAAGCAGCTCCTTCCTCAGCTCACTGCACACTCACCCCTCCCGTCTGTTTTATTATTATTTATTTTATTGTATTTTTTAAAATATGCTAATAGCAAGGATCCAGTTTGATTATAAATGGATTTATTGGAGGTTGAATTAGTCTGCTACAGTGGATCATAATGGCTTGTATTTTATCAGTGAACAAGAGTGCTCAACATATTGTTAAAGTGACATTGTCTAATTTTTTTTGTGCTTCTTGCCCTGAAAGGAATCTAATAAGTGGCCTTTTTTTTACCGAGGAAAGAGCAGTTAATTATACAGAACAACCAACAATCTGCAGCCTACCAGGGTCTCACTTGTTATTAGTTTAAATTCGCAGTTTAGAATGTTTAGAATAAATTGTAGATCACAAAAAGTTAGGACAAACCTGCTCTTTACATTTCCCATTGTTTAGATATTTTTCCCCTTTGGTTGATAATTTAAATTCCATATGGTATCTAGACCAAGGTTTGTTACCTGGTTCTAAAAGCAAATATAAAATAAATAATGCATTGTTTGTTTTCTCATGATTTGAACTGTTCTGTTTTCTTATTCCACCTTATGGCTGGAATAGTATAATGTTCAGACATTATTTATATTTGTGACCGCATCAAAGACATATACGTTAAATATTGAAATTCAACCTCATGGTTACTTCTCTGTTTAGGTGACATAGTACACTGTGGATTGATCAGGTCTGTGAATATGTAACCATTTATGACTATTACTATAAGAAATGGACATTAATCAAATTTAAAAAGCCATTTTTTGTTTTTTGAGTCTTATTTTTGGGGGGATATGGATGCTGGACTTTGGGGTAGAGAATTTCTTTATATGTAGGGAGTAATACTGACTAGTTGGCTTCGATAGAGGTGTGCTTGCCGTTGACAAAGACCCATCTGACTCAGCATCATCAGGATGTCTCTGTGAAATGCCTTTGTCAAGATAGCATAAAAAAATGGGTTGGTGCAAGAGTTGAGAGGATAGAAAAGAACCAGCAGCACCTGTGGAGAAAAAGACATAACCCTTATTATAAATTGGGGGGGGGGGTGCATTAAATATTACAAGCATGTAAAGTAATACCTTGGAATCTGTGACAGTTATCATCGGGTGGTGGAAAGCTGCAGACAGGCCGTAGAAACAAGTGGGAGCCAGACATAAAAAGTTGGTAAAAATAATAACAGCCATGCGTTTGGCCATGCTCGTGTCATATCTGCTGGAGTTATGATTGGGATTGTGTACCATAAAGTAGATGTGGATGTAACATAAGCATACTACCATAAAAGCAGTGACATTAACAATCAAGACAGAAATAATGTAGGTCCGTGCAGCAGTTGTCCCAGTGTCCATAGGTAAGCAGATGCTTACTTTCTGGTAACTGCTCACACCAAGTACTGGCAGCAGTGCAAGAAACACACACAACAACCAGCCGACAAGCATTAGCACAGATGCATGACGCAACCTCATTTTTCTGTCTGGCCTGATAGCTGAGAAGATGGCATTCCAGCGCTGAAGACTGATTAAAGTTAATGTGAACACAGATAACTCACTTGCAAACACAGATAATGTTCCCACTATATTGCAGCCACTTCCTGTTTGCCAGGTAATCGCATAGTGATGATAATTGGAGCGTGTGTAGAAATCCACAAATGCAATGACCAGCAAGTAGAACCCCATACAGCAATCTGCAAATGCCAGGTGACCTATAAGAAAACGGGTAACAGACATTTTCTGTCGACTGGTCAACAGGATGACGAGCACCAATAGGTTTGCTGAAATGGCAAATAAACTGACGACCCAGACCAATATCCTCAGGATGTCTTTACTCATCACATCTTCACAGGGGTTCAAAGCATCAGGCAGGGGGGTGCATGAGGGTCCATCATCTGCGTCAAGTTCATTACACAGCGAAGAGTCAAAAACTTCACTAAGATGCTCTGAATATGTTTTTACATAGAACAAAGTATCATCCTGAGACTTCTTGGTTGGGCAAATCAGGCTGTTGCGATTGCTATTTGCACTGCCATGAGTTGGAATACCAAACTTTTCAGATTTCAGATGTTGTGAGATGTTGTACTCCAGATACCTCTGAGAGAGCGTTGCAGATGACAGCTGCAGCTTCCCTGAAGTAGCCCATGTCAGGTTGCAGATAACTGCCTCAGAGTGTCTTGCACAGAAATGAAAAGAGTTATTTTCCAGGGAATGAATTACAAACATATTTTCAAATACAAATTTTGTGACGGAAGTGGGTTGTTGTTTAACCACATTTAAATTGTAAATAAAAACAATGCAATAATCTGCAAATCATTTAAAGCCTATTTTTAATTAAAAATGCAAAGGCAACATTACATATCTACCATATGTGCTTTTTTGTTACTATTAAAACAGCTAGGACATAGTCTGTGTTTACCACCGAGTTTCATTATCTCTTCTTTTAAGAACACTGTAAATGCAAGTCTTTTTACATTAACTATTCCTATGATTTTTGTCATATTTTTCTATTTCATAAAATATATTTTGAATTGTTAAGAGGTTTGGAACACAGGCAGGTCAAGTTAGCACCTATATGCTTTACTCTGGACCCATACTGTTGTTATACATTCAGAATTTGGTTTGGGTATCATTCAAATAAACATGTGTTCATGTGTTCTCCAAAGCCACACTCAACATTAATGGCGACTATGAAGATGCACAAGATATGTACATTAATGAATCCCCATAGATGTTGACTTTTAAACTGTGCACTAATAACACGTCCCTCTCCTCTTAAGCCAGAGGATGTGATGTCCATGATTTCTTTTGAGTTTCTGATGCGGAAGTCATGCATTGAATTTGAAATGAAGCCTATGTTTTTTGTCATTATACAACTTTTCCTAATTTTTTTCTAACTCAGTTTAATTTAAACCTGCTGTTGTATTACATTTAAAGTTATAATTATCAATATCAGGATTTATTATCTTGTCTTTGCACTATTTTAAATAGAATTTGCAAATAATATTTTTTTTCCTTTTTTGGAAATGTGTTTATTATAGATGAATCACACCATGAATTACTACATGTGATGCAAAGTGTAAAAAGTAAAAACCCACAATGGTTTTTATTTGTCACTTTGTGATGTCAGAGAGTTGGATCTTGTCTAAGATACAGACAGTACTCGACAATACTTTCCACCTAAAGACTAAAATAGTGTTAAAAGGTATAACATAATATGTAGTATTATTGTGATAGCATTCGCAATAGTCAAAAAACAGCAATTAATCACAACAATATATAAACAACACGCATTGTAAGTTGTTATGATCTTATGTAGGGATGGATATTACAATTAGCGCACTTTTTGTTTCTGTAAATTTATAGCAGTCATTGAGCAGGTTATATAGGACAGCATAGTGAATGTTTGGCTAAAGATGGAAACAAACAAAACAAAACAAAAGCTGCAATCTACAGTGCATCTTTTTTCAACTGTCAAATGTTTAAATGCTAAATTATTGCCATGTTCTAAATAATTATTTTTTCATACACTGAAATTACTAGCTAGTAGCTAGTTACAGCTTTTGAGAATAACCAAGGCCTAATATTATGGACATTACAACAGAAAGGAGAAAGGAGTACACAAGTAAAAGAAAAAACAGGGAAAGATTTCCCAAGACTTACCCTTGCCCTCTTTTCAGCATTTTAAGACCACAGCAATGACTTGGGAAGGTCAATTCAGCGCTTTGTAAGTGAACAAAAAGCTCTAAAGGAGGGCAGCATTTTTAAGGCCCATGTGTTTTTAGCTTGGAGCTTTTCAATGTTCTTCATACCTATTGATGGTAAAGAGTGTACTTTGGTATCTGAAAGATCTCTGGAATGACAGACAGATAGTTAAGAATTAATTCATTGGGCAATAGAGCTCTCTCTGTCTTTCTCTCTCTGTCTTTATATACAGGAAGAGTGGGAGAGAGAATAAAAGAGCGAGAGAGAGAGAGAGAGAGAGAGAGAGATTTTTGTCAAGAATACTTTGTCCTTTGTGAATTCTGTATTTAAGTTACTCACAGGTGAGTTGGGCCTTGAATCACACCATAAAATGCAAATTCCTCTATTTGTTCTAAATCCAAATTCCTATCAAGATACCTGAATATTTGGGAAAAGATGGGGAACAAAGTCACATGATGAAAACTATTCCGTTTTACCAAACCTTAAGTTTTAAAATGTATTTTTTCTGAAAAATGTGTTTAGTAAAATGAAACTGACAAGAATAACAAAGAAATGAACTGTTGTATTTCATTTTGAATTAAACAACAAAAAAAAGGTTGAAAACCATAATCAGTGACATTGGAACATTTTAAAGTATCTGGAACAGTATACCTAAGTATAAGTACTACGAAGTACTAATAGGGCCAATATTATTTGACCCTGCCCAGACATTTTAGTCATTAAAATTGCTTGATCACTTGATGCTATAATCTACCTACGACTTATCCCATCTATCAAACACGTTAGTAAAACTCAGACACAAAATATATAGACAAGAAATAAATAAATACAACATGTGAATTGAATCTTGTGTCTTGTCAGTTTAGTGAATAAATCAAAAGTTCATACACTTCCTCCAGTTTGGTTCCATTGAAAGCATAGTCCTGGATCTCTTTCACACCATTGCTATTCAGCACACTAAAAATGAGAAGAAAACCCTGTAAATCTTAAATTCATAATTAAATTTGTTGTTAAAAGTTAGTTCCATCTCTGTGTTTCACACTCACATGTATGCCATTGGAAACTATACTAAATACATTCTGTTGTCATAATCTTCAGGGTATGCATATTGGAAAACGATTTTAAATCAAGCCATCAAGACGTGACTGATGTGCAAACCTGCGCCTTTAACATAAGGTATATAACCAAAAGTATTGTATTAAGTTGAGTTCTCAAATATACTGGGCTACAATCTCTGGTCAGGTGTGGCACAATCTCCAACTCCTCCAGTCTGCATGTTGTAGTATCTTTGGGCAAGATACTGAACCCCAAGTTGTCCTAGAAACATTCATCTGAGTGGGAGTGTGTGCTGATGTTAGACAAAACACTTAGGCATAGAAAACTATTGCTGTATGTTGTCTGTTTGATTGGATGAAAAAAAGCTTGTAGTAAAAAGTGTTGCAAAACGCTGTTGCAATGCAGCAACATCCACTCTCTGGGCCTCTGTGAGATGGTCATCACAATCGAGGGAGGCGGGAATGGTTGAATTTGGCACCTCCAGCCCACCCATCTCTTTCCATCACCAGAGAAGCAGTTTGACCCTCTTTCCATGCTTTGAGGAGGTTGACGTGGTAACGTCTCATGGAAGGAAGGAAGGAAGGAAGGAAGGAAGGAAGGAAGGAAGGAATTTTTATCCCAAACCATGACCGTCTTTCTAGACCTAACCAATAACCATATGCCAGCTAGTAGGGTCCGTCACCAAGCTCCATTAACATGGCAAATCAAGAGATAAAATGTGTTGCATTATTAGTCATTGACATTAAATTAAACTCACATAGTCAAAGTATTCAGAGATATTCCAGTAAAGGAATTAGCAGGTATGACTTGGATAAAAACATTCTCCACCATCTCCCTGTTAAAAAGGAGCAAACACACACAAAGGCTTCAAGTCAAATTATTAGAGGACACCGAACAGCAGAATATTTATGACTAAATGCTACATACAATATAAAATGTTCTTGGCTGGAGTGAATATGCTGTAGCTCAGGAAAGGTGGTGAGACCTGTGTTTGTGATCCCACTGTATTAAAAGAAAGCTGAGTCAAGAACCAATAAATGTACATAACTTTTACGTTGCTTCTTTGGAAAATAAACAATACAGTCATAATATAAATAAGCAAATAAAATCCTACTTACAGATATTTTAAATTAGGCAGATTCTTAAAAGCGTCTTGATCAATATATGACAGTGTTTTGATGCCATTTAGTTGTCTGTTGGACATGCAAACAGACACAGAGACACAAACACAAAATATTTGTATTTTTTCATGTAATCCTTTTTTGCCTAAATTTCTTTTTCAGTCTAAGATATCTCCAAAACTGTTTTAATTATAGAAACATTCATAGAAATCTTTTTCACAAGTTATCTACTGTAACACGTTCAACCTGTATCTGACAGGAAAAGGGGCTTGTCATATTGGGGCTTGTTATATAAAAATGCAGAACTAATGACAAAGGTTTAATAGCACAGTAACCCTGTGCTTGAAAGGAAAAGCTGGTGGGTTTTAGGATCCAAGAAGAGCCATGTAAGGATTGAATAATCTGCTGAAATAATCTGTTAAAAATACATACTTGTGAAAACTATATGGAATTTGAGTGATGTAAAACTTTTTATATTTTAATCTAATTATTTAATTTTATCATAACTTTTATTATGATGATGATCAAAAACAATGCTATTTCGCCACTTCGGTTTAGTCTTTTCACATTACTGTATAATTATGTTTTACATCTAACCAACCCATCTCCAACATTTAAAAAAGCCAGGTCTTTGAAAATCATTTTGTCCTGGTATATGCCAGGTCTGTAAATGTAATTGGCATTACAGGCAGTACTACTGCAGGACAGAGGCAACATGATACGAGACTTATTTGTATTTACTGAACCATAAATCCATTCATTTGATGATTAATTTCATTTCATGTTAAATTTTTGTGCATGAAATTTACATACATGTGTGTGACCCTGGACAGGTTGTAGAAAGAATGCCTTTCAAGATATCTTAATGTACTGTCATCAGATATGTATCTGAAAAACACACAAACAAAGTACAACTTCAGATTTGAAGATTGAGAGATTTAGAAAGAAATAGAGAGGGAAATACTTTTAATTGTCTTGTACTCCTGGACAACTTTTAAAGACAAAAACGATGGTCATTGAATCAAATTTGATATCTTCTAATAAGAACATTATTAGATACAGATCCTGGATGGATAAGAAGCACAACTATGAATAAGAATGAAGAAATTCTAAAGCTAATTTATTATTAGCTATAGAATTTATAGAAAAGCTCTAGAAACTCACAATTCTGATGTAGGGGCCAAAGCCATTTATTGACAAGACAATAAATGGCTTGTTCTCCAAAACCCAAAACTCACCACTGCAGCTCTACTGCAACCTCCCAGCAACATTTTAACCCTTACTTAAAATACAGCTATCTTAACTAATCATAGGCTGATTTCTAACCTTCTTTTTATGTTAAACATTCTTGAAAGAGTAGTTGTAAAACAGCATAGTATAATTCCCAGAAGAATGGGTTATTTGAAGAGTTTCAGTCAGGATTTAGAGTTCATCATAACACAGAAACAGCACTAGTGAAGGTTACTAATGATCTTATATGTTCTCTGACAGTGGACTCATCTTTTGCTTGTCCTGCTACACCTCGGTACAGCACCTGATACCCCTCACCACACAAAATTTGTTCCAGGGGGTTCTATGCAGTAATCAGTTCAATTTAAATAAGACATGCTTTCCTTAGATAATATTATTAGATGACATAGCATACATTTTCACTGCTATGCAGGTGATACCAGCTTTATTTATCCATGAAGGCAGATAAGAGAAACCAATTAGTTAAGCTACAGGCATGTCTTACAGACTTAAAGGCTCTCAGGGTACCTGCGTCACTGACCAAGTGTTTTGTGCCATGGGTTTTTTGAATGTTGTTTATTCATTAATTTTTATTCTCTGCGCGACCTATGTTTCTTAATTTAGTTTCTACCACTCTTGAGTTTATCTTTATTTCTAGTTAGGTTGTCTTGTGTGTTATATGGTCCCCTTTTATGTCATTGTTTCGTGTCTGTGCCCTTCAGTGTCTCCCAGTTAAGTCAGTCTTGAAATGTTGTTGTTGTTGTTTCTCAGTTTGTCCCCCCAGTCATGTCCCTCTCTCCGTCTCTCTCCCTCCATGTCTCCTGCTCACTATCTCCTTCCTCTGTTCTATTGCCAAGCTTATGTGTCTTTGTCTAGGTCTCAGTCTGCGTGCCCCTATTGTCAATTTGACAGTCCCTGGTCCCATGTGCATTGTGTTCTGTTTGCTTCCCCTGTCTTGTTATGCTAACTGCTGTGCTTCAATGTGTTTCACTTTCCTTACCATCCCTTTCTGTATGTATACTGTCTCAGTCTTCCCTTATCCCTTGTCCGAGTCTCTGCTCAACTTTCCTTCTGTCTTCCAGGTTCAACAGTTACGTAGTATTTTCCTAGTTTAGATTAGTTATTGGTTTTCGGTTTCTCTTATTTTTGTATCCTTCAGCAGGCATATTAAACAAATATTTAAGGAATGTTGCTAAAATTGGAAACTTTTACTTTACTTTTAGGCTGAACTATTTTATTTCATTATCATCAGCTTCTTAAAACTTCCTAAAAGGTCTTCAGTGATAGTGTTGACAGAGAATAGAGAGAAAGAGCATATTTCTCCTATCTCGCCATTGCATACCTGTTAAATTCATTACTAAATTGTTATTAAATTGAATGTTATTCATATAGCACCAAATCACAACAACAGTTGCCCCAAGATGCTTTAAATATCTTTACTTAAAGGTCTTGAATAATCAGGTCCCATCTTATCTTAAAGACCTCACAGTATCATAACACCCCAATGGGCCAATGCTGACTTTGCTCTGATCTTTGAGAGGAGAGAGGTTGAGGAGAAAATAGGCACATCCGGGTCTGAAGAAGTGCATATCTCTGTGGTGATATATTCCACCAGAAAAGCAGCATCCTGTGGAAATTCAATCCCACAGCAAAACAGTGAAAACCCTAATCTTCTCAGTTGAATTCCTCTTGAATTTATAATCTAACACAGCAAGAATGAGCAGAGAAAAGGCCAAAAAATATCAAACCAAACTGCAAGTCCACAGTTTGGGCAGCAGTTCATCTCTCTGGTTTCTCAGGTGGAATTTCTAGCTGTGAACTCTTAATCTACGATCCAATCTTCTGTACTGCTCATCTCAAAGAAGACAAGGGGATGTCTCCCATGAATATTCATTTCATTTCTTCTAGCCCAAAAAGGTGCTGCATAAGGAATCTTAGTGAGAGGCCAGTTGTTAGACTCATTTCATGGATTATATTTTCTTATTACTGGTGTTAGCCCATCTGAAGGACATTACAGGCCACCAGTTGGACCCTCTGCAGTTTGCCTACCGGGCAAACAGGTCAGTGGATGATGCAGTGAACATGGGGCTGCATTACATCCTGCAACACCTCAACCACCCGGGAACTTATGCCAGGGTCCTGTTTGTGGACTTTAGTCCAGCTTTTAACACCGTCGTGCCTGAACTTCTCTCCTCCAAACTCTCCCAGCTCAGCATGTCACCAGCTACCTGTCAGTGGATCACCAGCTTCCTGACAGACAGGAAGCAGCAAGTGAGGCTGGGGGAGATCACCTCTGAAACTCGGTCCCTCAGTATTGGTGCCCCTCAAGGATGTGTCCTATCACCACTACTGTTCTCCCTCTACACTAATGACTGCACCTCCAAGAACTCGGCTGTTAAACTCCTAAAGTTTGCAGACGACACCACTGTCATTGGCCTCATTCAGGATGGTGATGAGTCTGCATACCGGCAGGAAGTTGAGCGGCTGGTACTCTGGTGCAGTCAGCACAATCTGGAGCTGAACACTCTTAAGACTGTAGAGATGACAGTGGACTTCAAGAGACATCCCTCAACTCTGCTCCCCCTCACCATATCAGACAGCCCTGTGTCGACTGTGAAGATCTTCAAGTTCCTGGGTACCACCATCTCCCAGGACCTGAAGTGGGAGACCAACATCAACTCCATCCTCAGAAAGACCCAGCAGAGGATGTACTTCCAGAGACAACTGGGGAAGTACAGTCTTCCACAGGAGCTGCTAAACCAGTTCTACACTGCGGTCATTGAGTCTGTCCTGTGCTCCTCCATCACAGTCTGGTATGGTGCAGCCACTAAACAGGACAGGAGCAGACTGCAGCGGACTGTACGGGAGCAGAAAGGATCATCGGCACCCCCCTGCCCTCCATCCAGGACCTGTACCTCTCAAGAACCAGGAATCGGGCAGGGAAAATCTTCACAGACCCCTCACACCCTGGACACAGACTTTTTGACCTGCTGCCCTCTGGCAGATTGTATAGAAGCCTGCAGACCGGACCACCTGACATAGTTTCTTTCCCCACGCCATCTCCCTCCTAAACAGTTGAACTGTCATACTGCTCCCACTGCCAGACTGCAACTGCACCTTATGTACATTCTGTAGTATTCATTCCACTTCATTTCATTTCTGTCATCCTGTATTCTATGTACAGGGAGTGCAGAATTATTAGGCAAATGAGTATTTTGTCCACATCATCCTCTTCATGCATGTTGTCTTACTCCAAGCTGTATAGGCTCGAAAGCCTACTACCAATTAAGCGTATTAGGTGATGTGCATCTCTGTAATGAGAAGGGGTGTGGTCTAATGACATCAACACCCTATATCAGGTGTGCATAATTATTAGGCAACTTCCTTTCCTTTGGCAAAATGGGTCAAAAGAAGGACTTGACAGGCTCAGAAAAGTCAAAAATAGTGAGATATCTTGCAGAGGGATGCAGCAGTCTTAAAATTGCAAAGCTTCTGAAGCGTGATCATCGAACAATCAAGCGTTTCATTCAAAATAGTCAACAGGGTCGCAAGAAGCGTGTGGACAAACCAAGGCGCAAAATAACTGCCCATGAACTGAGAAAAGTCAAGCGTGCAGCTGCCAAGATGCCACTTGCCACCAGTTTGGCCATATTTCAGAGCTGCAACATCACTGGAGTGCCCAAAAGCACAAGGTGTGCAATACTCAGAGACATGGCCAAGGTAAGAAAGGCTGAAAGACGACCACCACTGAACAAGACACACAAGCTGAAACGTCAAGACTGGGCCAAGAAATATCTCAAGACTGATTTTTCTAAGGTTTTATGGACTGATGAAATGAGAGTGAGTCTTGATGGGCCAGATGGATGGGCCTGTGGCTGGATTGGTAAAGGGCAGAGAGCTCCAGTCCGACTCAGACGCCAGCAAGGTGGAGGTGGAGTACTGGTTTGGGCTGGTATCATCAAAGATGAGCTTGTGGGGCCTTTTCGGGTTGAGGATGGAGTCAAGCTCAACTCCCAGTCCTACTGCCAGTTTCTGGAAGACACCTTCTTCAAGCAGTGGTACAGGAAGAAGTCTGCATCCTTCAAGAAAAACATGATTTTCATGCAGGACAATGCTCCATCACACGCGTCCAAGTACTCCACAGCGTGGCTGGCAAGAAAGGGTATAAAAGAAGAAAAACTAATGACATGGCCTCCTTGTTCACCTGATCTGAACCCCATTGAGAACCTGTGGTCCATCATCAAATGTGAGATTTACAAGGAGGGAAAACAGTACACCTCTCTGAACAGTGTCTGGGAGGCTGTGGTTGCTGCTGCACGCAATGTTGATGGTGAACAGATCAAAACACTGACAGAATCCATGGATGGCAGGCTTTTGAGTGTCCTTGCAAAGAAAGGTGGCTATATTGGTCGCTGATTTGTTTTTGTTTTGTTTTTGAATGTCAGAAATGTATATTTGTGAATGTGGAGATGTTATATTGGTTTCACTGGTAAAAATAAATAATTGAAATGGGTATATATTTGTTTTTTGTTAAGTTGCCTAATAATTATGCACAGTAATTGTCACCTGCACACACAGATATCCCCCTAAAATAGCTAAAACTAAAAACAAACTAAAAACTACTTCCAAAAACATTCAGCTTTGATATTAATGAGTTTTTTGGGTTCATTGAGAACATGGTTGTTGTTCAATAATAAAATCATTCCTCAAAAATACAACTTGCCTAATAATTCTGCACTCCCTGTATATAAGTTTAGATTGGTTATTTATAGTTGGTTTACACAGCTTTGTGTATGTTTGTATATGTATATGTATGCATGTGTAATGTATATATACACACGTGTGTGTGTGTGTGTGTGTGTGTGTGTGTGTGTGTGTGTGTGTGTGATTTACATTGCCATGTTTGAGAGTCACCATCTACCGGAACCAAATTCCTTGTATGTGTCTGCACATATACATGGCCAATAAACACGATTCTGATTATTCACTATATTGGTTAAACCTGATTGTATTATGATCAGTATTACACAATTAAGCATAATTAACTTGTAAAATTCACAAATTAATTATGATTTTGTGTTTAACAATTACAACAGACTTAATACTTTTTTCTGGTGAGCTGGAGAAACAGTTCTTATCTTTGCACATTCCTGCAACCAGTCTCACGCCCAGACACTAACTGGCCCAGGTCGAAGCAGAATCATTTCTGCATATACAAAATCCAGACATTAAAAAATACTTCCATTACTCAAACTACAGTTCTCATTTAACATGTTAATTCATTGACTTATACATTGATTATAGTTTTTATTAAGAATTAAAGCTGATTTACTATTAGAAAAAGCACATATAGATAAACTCCCTAACAAATTTCCCACCTGTGGGACTAATAAAGGTTATCTTATAAAGGTTATCTTATTACCACTCTGTGGTAATAAGTCTTTGTGCAGGCAAAGACAGAGATGCAGAGCTGACACCCTCAATTAGCTAAGGAAACACGCCTATAGACCTCCATTCCCCTTTGTTGCAAATGTCTGTTCTCTCAACAACCAATGACCAAACTGGCTCCGGAGAACTCTGGAAGTAGCCATTAAGCTGGTCACTAGCCTTGAGCTGCCTTGAGGTGCCTTGCAAAAAAATGCTGTGCTTGTATAAATGGGTGTGAATGGGTGAATAAGGCAAGTCATATAAACCGCTTTGAGTGCTCAAGAGTTACCATCAGTTACCATCACAGTATTACTAAAATAGTATATACTACTAAATTACTAAATACAAAAAAAAATAAAATAAATAAAAGTTAAAAAAAAGAAAAGAATCAACTTCAGACAGAAACAGGGGTATGCTTTTAATTAATTGCTTTCTGCTTTTAGTCACAGAAAATGGCTGGCCCTCCTTGAGCCTGGCTCTGCCGGAGGTTTCTTCCTGCTAAAACTGAGGTTTTCCTTTCCTCTGTGACCAGGCTCAGGGGGTTATTTGATTGTTGGGATTTTTTCTCTACTGTAGTAATAAAGCAACCTGAGGCAACTGTTCTTGTGATTTGGCATTGCATGAATTTAATTCAATTTAATTGAAATGAACCAATTGCATGTATTCAAATGTCTTTTATCTGATTCTGGTAAGAACTGAGGTTCTAGTGGAATGAATCTCTGGTCGTATGGATTTTGTGTCTATTTATGAATCCATAAGTCAGTATGTTTGAACCTATCTTTAATATGTGGCTTTTATTAAAACTGTGATGCACTTTGTTTTCTGTTTTTTGAAGTGTGCTACACAAATAAAGCTGTTATTACTAAGCATGAGAGTGGTGTTATGAAATGAAAGACAACCACATCGAAATTTTAGAAATGAAAATGTCCAGAAGAGCAAGCCACAACAGAAGACTAATGGGTTAGTAAGGTATTTTGAATTTAAATCAGAGTTTGCAATGTGACAAGGATATCTCTTTTTTCGGTCACAGTGGTAAGTTGTTTAATATATAACCTGTTCCACTAGATGCCATTTTTATCACATATTCTATTAAAAGGCTGCTCATACCACAATAGCTGGTTAATGAATACATTTCTCTGGCTAGAGGATCAAAAATAAAACAAACAAGAGTAGTCCACAGACTACATACTTTGTAAACTCCCTCTACCAAAAGCAGAGCTCTCTGCATTTAGACAGGCCAGTGAGCTATGAATACTCTACCCCTTCTGAACCATAAATTCCACCTCAATCAGCTGATGCATTAGCAACATACACTGATTTTCCTTTCCAAATCAACTATCATGTCATCTATAAGACCCAGGGCAGTATATACTTCAGTTCTGCTTCAACTTTTACTGGAGGGGAAGAAAAAAAATGCCCGTGATGTTAATAGTTTTGAAAGTTTGGGGGGGGGTATTAAACATATAGGAAACATATACTAAGAGATAACAGCGCCTTTAAGTCCCATATAAAAGCCATATATATATATACAGTAAGAGGCTTATTTTTATTAAAATAACTGTAATTTTTGTCTTCAGTGAGTACTTTGAGAATATTTGCAATAAAGGATCATGGAGGTAATCGGTTAAGCACTAGTTTACTGTCAATATTGTTTATTTATTTTGTTGAGTAGTAATCTACTAGGTTGAATGAAAGAGGAGAGTTTCGTAGAAAGTATCTTACATTTGAGAAATATTGGCCAAGTTTGCAAAGGCATTCTCAGAAATGGAATACATTTTTGTCCCCAGAAGCCATCTAAAAGAGAAATTGAAAGCATTTCAGTCTAACCACAACAGTCACAGAAATCAGCGGTTAAGGACTGTGGTTACTTACACTTCTTTTGTGCTGGAATGGAAAACAGGCACAACCTCAACTCCAAAGCACGACACACTGTGTATTTCCCACTCACACTGGCAATGAGGTGGACAATACTCCAGATGAATAGTAGACTTGACAAAGATAAAAAATAGAAAAATAATTTGAAAAACAGAATTCATTGTAAAAGCAGTACGTGTGAAGACTCTGCTCATTTGAGTTTTCAAAGCCACTGGACTGTCCTGGATTTTGGCCAATTACAAGTGCTCCACAATTGCCCTTCAAAATAAGATGTTGAATACAATTTTCTAGGTGTATAATGCAGATTATACAGTAAATATGTTAGGTATGTATTTGATCAGTATTAAGAGTTTAAATGTCATTAAATCTTTTATCATCATTATTCTTTTGATACTTTTAATACTGTACACATTAAACCCCAAAGGCATTTTTTTTGCCTAGGCTGTTCATTTCTTATTTCATCTGAAATAAAATTAAAATAAAAAACTTGCTGTCAACGGACCACTAAGGCAGGCAGAACTCGTATTAGTTCTAGTACTAAAGGTTTATTTAGGTGTTTATTTAAAACAAGAAAGTGAATCAAGAATCCAAACACAAGATTAGCATTATGAAAGTTCTGGTACCACAGGGTTATTCCACAGGTTCAAATCATTCCACAGAAATTCCGTCATGAGCCCCGATTAGCTCACCACTCAAGGAAAGTTTCTTCAAAGGAATGTGCACAGGAAAACAAAAATTTACGTTTTGTTTTAGGGACAAGCAGTGCAAACACAGAGAAAAGGAGGCGAGCTTCACTAACTGGTGGTACTTTAATAATCCAGCAAAGATTGAAGCAGAGGCAAATCAGCAGACATGAGGAGAGACCTTTTTCTCGGTGTAGAAGTGGATTAACAACACTCTAGAAAAGTTAACTGTGAGTGCTCAATAAAGTCAACAGAATCTTCAGAATCTGAATCTCTAGTAGGGTCACACTTTAAAACCAACAAAAACTAACATTAGGACATTAGTTCCTAATGTCCTTATCTTGCTATCTATGCTATGTGAAGGTTTGTTGTTGTTTTTTTTAAAAGGAAAATAGCATGAGTAATCTGTTATCATCTCTCAGCCCTCTCTATCATTGATGAATAACAGTAATAACACTAGAAAGTGCATTTTCTGAAGAAACTGCAGTGTGAATGCTTGAATCTGAATGTATGCACTGAAATGAATTAATTGCTGAATTTTAAGTTAAAAATAAAAATGTTGAATGAGCTGGAAAATACAGAGTTTTTAACCTGAAAACAAAAGTGCAGAACTTTTGAAAGCTGATGTTCACACAGAAGAAGTTGGAAAATAGCTGAAAAGTTTTTAAATTAAAATTTGGAAAACCTAAGAAATGAGAACAGAAAATTTAGAGTCAGAAAACATCTGAATGAATATTAAAAGTTCATATTCTTTGAATCACTGAATGACTAAAGTGTAATCCCTCCACTTGGATCCACACACTTTTAAAGGTTTACATCTCTGAGCTTTGAAAGACATGCTGTTGGAAAGAGAACAACGATGGCTTCGTTTTGAGGGTAAAATGATGGCTGTAGACCAAACACTGTGGACACAGCAGCAGTTGAAAGAGAAGTGTTTAAGATGAATCTTGGCACAGTGAGAGACAGAGCTCGTTAGGCAGGCAGGTGTGAGCCTGGTTGCTATAGTAACTGCACCCAATGGTTCAGTACACACGCACACAGACATGCACCTCACTTTTGCTGCTTAAAATGAACAGAAAAGTCAGGTCGAAACAAATCGCTCCCAAATGAAAAGTACAGGTCCTATTGACGAAATTCTTTCACCGTGAGCGGCAGCAATGTCCAGTCTACCTAATTCTCAGTTTTCATGCCTGTGGAGTTTATTATATGGACGTGGTGACAGTGTAAAACACCATGCTCTTCTGATTTTCAAACGAACCTTCTGAGCCATTTTAACATTAGAGTCTATGGAGGAGTTGGAGGGAGGAGGCTGTGCTTTGGTGACATTTATGAAAGAACCATAACACCTAGGACAATAGCAAACACATTGGATGAAAGAGGACAGCGATGGCTACGTTTTGAGGGTAAAATCAGACCTGTAGAGCAAACGCTGCGGACACAGCAGCAGTTTTAAAAAATATCTTAAGATTAATTTTTTTGCTCCTCTCACTCTGGCAGTTGAGCTGTCTCACTCTAGCCCCAACATTCCGTCCCATACACACCCATTATAAACTCTGAACGGCTGAAAAATCATCATGAAACTTAAACTGGAACTGAAGAAAAAGTATAACAGATATTGAAAAGATAAATACAAGTTGAATAGTTGAATGTCTTGTCTTCATTTTAAAGTTTGAATGGTGGCTCTATGTCAACGTATATGGAAGTAATACGAGTTTAAAAATGAGTAAGTTGAAGGAGAATTTGAAGGGTCTTCCCATTGAAATACATGGGAAATTTTTGTTGAAAAAAGTTGAATAATTTTAAAAATATAAATGTTATAAATGAGAAAAATAGAAGCAGTCATGTCCAAAAGAAGAGGAATCTAATGGTGTTTGAATGGTTTTTCTAAGTTGAGCGGTTTTGAAGGAATTAGATGCCAAAAAACGTACGGAATATATAATAATAATAACTAGAAAGTGCATTTTCTGAAGAAACTGCAGTGTGAATGCTTGAATCTGAATGTATTCACTGAAATGAATTAATTGCTGAATTTTGAGTTAAAAATAAAAATGTTGAATGAGCTGGAAAATGCAGAGTTTTTAACCTGAAAACAAAAGTGCAGAACTTTTGAAAGCTGATGTTCACACAGAAGGAGTTGGAAAATAGCTGAAAAGTTTTTAAATTAAAATTTGGAAAACCTAAGAAATGAGAACAGAAAATTTAGAGTCAGAAAACACCTGAATGAATATTAAAAGTTCATATTCTTTGAATCACTGAATGACTGAAATGTGATCCCTCCACTTGGATCCACACAGTTTAAAAAGTTTATATTTCTGAGCTTTGAAAGACATGCTGTTGGAAGAGAACATCGATGGCGACGTTTTGAGGGTAAAATGATGGCTGTAGGGCAAACACTGTGGACACAGCAGCAGTTGAAAGAGAAGTAGTTAAGATGAATCTTGGCAGAGTGAGGGACAGAGCTCGTTAGGCAGGCAGGTGTGAGCCTGGTTGCTATAGTGACTGCACCCAATGGCCCCATACACACGCAGACATGCACCTCACTTTTGCTGCTTAAAATGAACAGAAAAGTCAGGCCGAAACAAATCGCTCCCAAATGAAAAGTATAAGTCGTATTGACAAAATTCTTTCACCGTGAGCGGCAGCAATGTCTAGTCTACCTAATTCTCAGTTTTCATGCCTGTGGAGTTTATTATATGGACGTGGTGACAGTGTAAAGACAGCCTGCTCTTCTGATTTTCAAACGAACTTTCTGAGCCATTTTAACATTGGAGTCTATGGAGGAGTTGGAGGGAGGAGGCTGTGCTTTGGTGACATTTATGAAAGAACCATAACACCTAGCACAATAGTAAACACATTGGATGAAAGAGGACAGCGATGGCTACGTTTTGAGGGTAAAATCATACCTGTAGAGGAAACGCTGCGGACACAGCAGCAGTTTTAAAAAAGATTTTAAGATTAATTTTTTCGCTCCTCTCACTCTAGCAGTTGAGCTGTCTCACTCTAGCCCCAACATTCCGTCCCATACACACCCATTATAAACGCTGAAATGGCTGAAAAAACATCATGAAACTTAAACTGGAACTGAAGAAAAAGTATAACAGATATTGAAAAGATAAATACAAGTTGAATAGTTGAATGTCTTGTCTTCGTTTTAAAGTTTGAATGATCGCTCTATGTCAACGTATATGGAAGTAATACGAGTTTAAAAATGAGTAAGTTGAAGGAGAATTTGAAGGGTCTCCCCATTGAAATACATGGGAAATTTTTGTTGAAAAAAGTTAAATAATTTTAAAATATAAATGTTATGAATGAGAAAATACAAGCAGTCATGTCCAAAAGAAGAGGAATCTAAAGGTGTTTGAATGGTTTTTCTAAGTTGAGCGGTTTTGAAGGAATTAGATGCCAAAAAACGTACGGAATATATAATAATAACTAGAAAGTGCATTTTCTGAAGAAACTGCAGTGTGAATGCTTGAATCTGAATGTATGCACTGAAATGAATTAATTGCTGAATTTAAGTTAAAAATGTGAATGAGATGAAAAATACAGAAATTTGCACCTGAAACAAAAGTGCTGAACCGCTAAAAGCTGACAACCACAGAGAAGAAGTTGGAAAATAGCTGAAAATGTTTTAATTGTAAATTAGGAAAACGTAAGAAATGAGAACAGAAAATTTAGAGTCAGAAAACATCTGAATGAATATTAAAAGTTCATATTCTTTGAATCACTGAATGACTGAAATGTGATCCCTCCACTTGGATCCACACAGTTTAAAAGTTTATATTTCTGAGCTTGAAAGACATGCTGTTGGAAAGAGAACATGGATGGCGACGTTTTGAGGGTAAAATGATGGCTGTAGGGCAAACACTGTGGACACAGCAGCAGTTGAAAGAGAAGTAGTTAAGATGAATCTTGGCAGAGTGAGGGACAGAGCTCGTTAGGCAGGCAGGTGTGAGCCTGGTTGCTATAGTGACTGCACCCAATGGCCCATACACACGCAGACATGCACCTCGCTTTTGCTGCTTAAAATGAACAGAAAAGTCAGGCCGAAACAAATCGCTCCCAAATGAAAAGTATAAGTCGTATTGACAAAATTCTTTCACCGTGAGCGGCAGCAATGTCTAGTCTACCTAATTCTCAGTTTTCATGCCTGTGGAGTTTATTATATGGACGTGGTGACAGTGTAAGACAGCCTGCTCTTCTGATTTTCAAAGGAACTTTCTGAGCCATTTTAACATTGGAGTCTATGGAGGAGTTGGAGGGAGGAGGCTGTGCTTTGGTGACATTTATGAAAGAACCATAACACCTAGCACAATAGTAAACCATTGGATGAAAGAGGACAGCGATGGCTACGTTTTGAGGGTAAAATCATACCTGTAGAGGAACGCTGCGGACACAGCAGCAGTTTTAAAAAAGATTTTAAGATTAATTTTTCGCTCCTCTCACTCTAGCAGTTGAGCTGTCTCACTCTAGCCCCAACATTCCGTCCCATACACACCCATTATAAACTCTGAAACGGGTGAAAAAATATCATGAAACTTAAACTGGAACTGAAGAAAAAGTATAATAGATATTGAAAAGATAAATAAAAGTTGAATACTTGAATGTTTTGTCTTCGTTTTAAGTTTGAATGGTGGCTCTATGTCAACGTATGTGGAAGTAGATACAGTTTGAAAATGAGTAAGTTGAATGAGGATTGAAGGGTCTCCCCATTGAAATACATGGGAAATTTTGTTGAAAAAAGTTGAATAAAATTAAAAATATAAATGTTAAAATGAGAAAAATAGAAGCAGTCATGTCCTAAAGAAGAGGAATCTAACGGTGTTTGAATGGTTTTTCTAAGTTGAACGGTTTTGAAGGAGTTAGATGCCAAAAAACGTACGGAATATGGAATAATAGATAATAAGAAAGATTACAACAACAATACTGTGAATGCTTTTACAAGCATTCACACTAATAATAAAGATTAGAAGAACAATACTGTGAATGCTTTTACAAGCATTCACACTAATAACTAGAAAGTGCATTTTCTGAAGAAACTGCAGTGTGAATGCTTGAATCTGAATGTATGCACTGAAATGAATTAATTGCTGAATTTTGAGTTAAAAATAAAAATGTTGAATGAGCTGGAAAATGCAGAGTTTTTAACCTGAAAACAAAAGTGCAGAACGTTTGAAAGCTGATGTTCACACAGAAGAAGTTGGAAAATAGCTGAAAAGTTTTTAAATTAAAATGGGAAAACCTAAGAAATGAGACAGAAAATTTAGAGTCAGAAAACATCTGAATGAATATTAAAAGTTCATATTCTTTGAATCACTGAATGACTGAAATGTGATCCCTCCACTTGGATCCACACAGTTTAAAAAGTTTATATTTCTGAGCTTTGAAAGACATGCTGTTGGAAAGAGAACATGGATGGCGACGTTTTGAGGGTAAATGATGGCTGTAGGGCAAACACTGTGGACACAGCAGCAGTTGAAAGAGAAGTAGTTAAGATGAATCTTGGCAGAGTGAGGGACAGAGCTCGTTAGGCAGGCAGGTGTGAGCCTGGTTGCTATAGTGACTGCACCAATGGCCCCATACACACGCAGACATGCACCTCACTTTTGCTGCTTAAAATGAACAGAAAAGTCAGGCCGAAACAAATCGCTCCCAAATGAAAAGTATAAGTCGTATTGACAAAATTCTTTCACCGTGAGCGGCAAGCAATGTCTAGTCTACCTAATTCTCAGTTTTCATGCCTGTGGAGTTATTATATGGACGTGGTGACAGTGGAAAGA
>NC_031972.2:8679139-8779139 GCF_001858045.2 Oreochromis niloticus
AAGTTGTAATCTGCTGGAGGATGAGAGCTGCTGGAGGTTTGAGTGCTGCTGGAGATTCATCGGCTGGACGCTGAGAGCTACTGGAGGGTGCTTGAAGCAGAGCTCTAGTCGAGGCTGCTGGAGGTTGAGAGTTGCTGGAGGTTGTAATCTGCTGGAGGATGAGAGCTGCTGGAGGCTGTTTGAAGCAGAGTACTGGTGGAGGCTGCTGGAGGTTGTAATCTGCTGGAGGATGAGAGCTGCTGGAGGTTGAATGCTGCTGCAGGCTCCTTGAAGCAGAGTGCTGCTCGAGGCTGCTGGAGGATGAGAGCTGCTGGAGGCTGTAATCTGCTGGAGGATGAGAGCTGCTGGAGGTTGAGTGCTGCTGGAGATTATCGGCTTGACGCTGAGAGCTACTGGGGGTGCTTGAAGCAGAGTGCTGATCGAGGCTGCTGGAGGTTGAGAGCTGCTGGAGGTTGTAATCTGCTGGAGGATGAGAGCTGCTGGAGGTTGAATGCTGCTGCAGGCTCCTTGAAGCAGAGTGCTGCTCGAGGCTGCTGGAGGATGAGAGCTGCTGGTGGTTGAGTGCTGCTTGAGGTTATCGGCTGGACACTGAGAGCTACTGGAGGGTGCCTGAAGCAGAGTGCTGATCGAGACTGCTGGAGGTTGAGAGCTGCTGGAGGTTGTAATCTGCTGGAGGATGAGAGCTGCTGGAGGTTGAATGCTGCTGCAGGCTCCTTGAAGCAGAGTGCTGCTGGACGCTGCTGGAGGATGAGAGCTGCTTGAGTTTGTAATCTGCTGGAGGATGAGAGCTGCTGGAGGTTGAGTGCTGCTGGAGGTTATCGGCTGGACGCTGAGAGCTACTGGAGGCTGCCTGAAGTAGAGTGCTGATCGAGGCTGCTGGAGTTGAGAGCTGCTGGAGGTTGTAATCTGCTGGAGGATGAGAGCTGCTGGAGGTTGAGTGCTGCTGCAGGCTCTTTGAAGCAGAGTGCTGCTCGAGGCTGCTGGAGGATGAGAACTGCTGGAGGTTGTAATCTGCTGGAGGATGAGAGCTGCTGGAGGTTGAGTGCTGCTGGAGGTTATCGGCTGGAGGTTGAGAGCTACTGGAGGCTGCTTGAAGCAGAGTGCTGCTCGAGGCTGCTGGAGGATGAGAGCTGCTGGAAGTTGTAATCTGCTGGAGGATGAGAGCTGCTGGAGGTTGTAATCTGCTGGAGGATGAGAGCTGCTGGAGGTTGAGTGCTGCTGGAGGTTATCGGCTGGATGTTGAGAGCTACTGGAGGCTGCTTGAAGCAGAGTGCTGCTCGAGGCTGCTTGTGGATGAGAGCTGCTGGAAGTTGTAATCTGCTGGAGGATGAGAGCTGCTGGAGGTTGACTGCTGCTGGAGATTATCGGCTGGACGCTGAGAGCTACTGGAGGGTGCTTGAAGCAGAGTGCTACTTGAGGCTGCTGGAGGTTGAGAGCTGCTGGAGTTTGTAATCTGCATGAGGTTGACAGCTGGTGGAGGCTGCTTGAAGCAGAGTACTGGTGGAGGCTGCTGGAGGTTGTAATCTGCTGGAGGATGCGAGCTGCTGGAGGTTGAATGCTGCTGCAGGCTCCTTGAAGCAGAGTGCTTCTCGAGGCTGCTGGAGGATGAGAGCTGCTGGAGGCTGTAATCTGCTGGAGGATGAGAGCTGCTGGAGGTTGAGTGCTGCTTGAGGTTATCGGCTGGACACTGAAAGCTACTGGAGGGTGCCTGAAGCAGAGTGCTGATCGAGACTGCTGGAGGTTGAGAGCTGCTGGAGGTTGTAATCTGCTGGAGGATGAGAGCTGCTGGAGGTTGAATGCTGCTGCAGGCTCCTTGAAGCAGAGTGCTGCTGGACGCTGCTGGAGGATGAGAGCTGCTTGAGTTTGTAATCTGCTGGAGGATGAGAGCTGCTGGAGGTTGAGTGCTGCTGGAGGTTATGGGCTGGACGCTGAGAGCTACTGGAGGCTGCCTGAAGCAGAGTGCTGATCGAGGCTGCTGGAGGTTGTAATCTGCTGGAGGATGAGAGCTGCTGGAGGTTGAGTGCTGCTGCAGGCTCTTTGAAGCAGAGTGCTGCTCGAGGCTGCTGGAGGATCAGAGCTGCTGGAGGTTGTAATCTGCTGGAGGATGAGAGCTGCTGGAGGTTGAATGCTGCTGGAGGTTATCGGCTGGAGGTTGAGAGCTACTGGAGGCTGCTTGAAGCAGAGTGCTGCTCGAGGCTGCTGGAGGATGAGAGCTGCTGGAAGTTGTAATCTGCTGGAGGATGAGAGCTGCTGGAGGTTGAGTGCTGCTGGAGATTATCGGCTGGACGCTGAGAGCTACTGGAGGGTGCTTGAAGCAGATTGCTGATCGAGGCTGCTTGAGGTTGAGAGCTGCTGGAGGTTGTAATCTGCTGGAGGATGAGAGCTGCTGGAGGTTGAATGCTGCTGCAGGCTCCTTGAAGCAGAGTGCTCCTCGAGGCTGCTGGAGGATGAGAGCTGCTGGAAGTTGTAATCTGCTGGAGGATGAGAGCTGCTGGAGGTTGAGTGCTGCTGGAGATCATCGGCTGGACGCTGAGAGCTACTGGAGGGTGCTTGAAGCAGAGCTCTAGTCGAGGCTGCTGGAGGTTGAGAGTTGCTGGAGGTTGTAATCTGCTGGAGGATGAGAGCTGCTGGAGGCTGTTTGAAGCAGAGTACTGGTGGAGGCTGCTGGAGGTTGTAATCTGCTGGAGGATGAGAGCTGCTGGAGGTTGAATGCTGCTGCAGGCTCCTTGAAGCAGAGTGCTGCTCGAGGCTGCTGGAGGATGAGAGCTGCTGGAGGCTGTAATCTGCTGGAGGATGAGAGCTGCTGGAGGTTGAGTGCTGCTGGAGATTATCGGCTTGACGCTGAGAGCTACTGGGGGGTGCTTGAAGCAGAGTGCTGATCGAGGCTGCTGGAGGTTGAGAGCTGCTGGAGGTTGTAATCTGCTGGAGGATGAGAGCTGCTGGAGGTTGAATGCTGCTGCAGGCTCCTTGAAGCAGAGTGCTGCTCGAGGCTGCTGGAGGATGAGAGCTGCTGGTGGTTGAGTGCTGCTTGAGGTTATCGGCTGGACACTGAGAGCTACTGGAGGGTGCCTGAAGCAGAGTGCTGATCGAGACTGCTGGAGGTTGAGAGCTGCTGGAGGTTGTAATCTGCTGGAGGATGAGAGCTGCTGGAGGTTGAATGCTGCTGCAGGCTCCTTGAAGCAGAGTGCTGCTGGACGCTGCTGGAGGATGAGAGCTGCTTGAGTTTGTAATCTGCTGGAGGATGAGAGCTGCTGGAGGTTGAGTGCTGCTGGAGGTTATCGGCTGGACGCTGAGAGCTACTGGAGGCTGCCTGAAGTAGAGTGCTGATCGAGGCTGCTGGAGGTTGAGAGCTGCTGGAGGTTGTAATCTGCTGGAGGATGAGAGCTGCTGGAGGTTGAGTGCTGCTGCAGGCTCTTTGAAGCAGAGTGCTGCTCGAGGCTGCTGGAGGATGAGAACTGCTGGAGGTTGTAATCTGCTGGAGGATGAGAGCTGCTGGAGGTTGAGTGCTGCTGGAGGTTATCGGCTGGAGGTTGAGAGCTACTGGAGGCTGCTTGAAGCAGAGTGCTGCTCGAGGCTGCTGGAGGATGAGAGCTGCTGGAAGTTGTAATCTGCTGGAGGATGAGAGCTGCTGGAGGTTGTAATCTGCTGGAGGATGAGAGCTGCTGGAGGTTGAGTGCTGCTGGAGGTTATCGGCTGGATGTTGAGAGCTACTGGAGGCTGCTTGAAGCAGAGTGCTGCTCGAGGCTGCTTGTGGATGAGAGCTGCTGGAAGTTGTAATCTGCTGGAGGATGAGAGCTGCTGGAGGTTGACTGCTGCTGGAGATTATCGGCTGGACGCTGAGAGCTACTGGAGGGTGCTTGAAGCAGAGTGCTACTTGAGGCTGCTGGAGGTTGAGAGCTGCTGGAGTTTGTAATCTGCATGAGGTTGACAGCTGGTGGAGGCTGCTTGAAGCAGAGTACTGGTGGAGGCTGCTGGAGGTTGTAATCTGCTGGAGGATGCGAGCTGCTGGAGGTTGAATGCTGCTGCAGGCTCATTGAAGCAGAGTGCTGCTCGCGGATGCTGGAGGATGAGAGCTGCTTGAATTTGTAATCTGCTGGAGGTTGAGTGCTGCTGGAGGTTATCGGCTGGATGTTGAGAGCTACTGGAGGCTGCTTGAAGCAGAGTGCTGCTCGAGGCTGCTGGAGGATGAGAGCTGCTGGAAGTTGTAATCTGCTGGAGGATGAGAGCTGCTGGAGGTTGACTGCTGCTGGAGATTATCGGCTGGACGCTGAGAGCTACTGGAGGGTGCTTGAAGCAGAGTGCTACTCGAGGCTGCTGGAGGTTGAGAGCTGCTGGAGTTTGTAATCTGCATGAGGTTGAGAGCTGGTGGAGGCTGCTTGAAGCAGAGTACTGGTGGAGGCTGCTGGAGGTTGTAATCTGCTGGAGGATGCGAGCTGCTGGAGGTTGAATGCTGCTGCAGGCTCCTTGAAACAGAGTGCTGCTCGCGGCTGCTAGAGGATGAGAGCTGCTTCAGTTTGTAATCTGCCGGAGGATGAGAGCTGCTGGAGGTTGACTGCTGCTGGTGGTTGAGTGCTGCTGGAGGTTATCGGCTGGACGCTGAGAGCTAGTGGAGGCTGCTTGAAGCAGAGTGCTTCTCGAGGCTGCTGGAGGTTGAGTGCTGCTGGAGGTTGTAATCTGCTGGAGGATGAGAGCTGCTGGAGGCTGCTTGAGACAGAGTGCTGCTGGAGGCTGCTGGACGTTGGTAGATGCTTGAGGCTCAGACCTACTGGAGGCTCAGAGCTGGTGGAGGGTATTGGATGCTGAGAGGTCCTGGAGGCTGCTGGACGCTCATCACTGATGGCGGCTGAGAACTGCTTGAGGCTGAGAGCTGCTGGAAGCTGAGTGGTGCTTAAGAATGAGAGCTGCTGGAGGCTGCTGGAGGGTGAGAGCTGCAGGATGGTTCTGGAGGCCGAGAGCTGCTAGTGGTTGAGAGCTGCTGGAGGCTGCTTGAAGCAGAGTGCTGCTGGAGGCTGCTGGAGATTGAGAGCTGCTGGAGGCTGCTTGAAGCAGAGTGCTGGTGGACGCTGCTGGAGGTTGAGAGCTGCTGGAGGTTGTAATCTGCTGGAGGATGAGAGCTGTTGGAGGTTGAGTGCTGCTGCAGGCTCCTTGAAGCAGAGTGCTGCTTGAGGCTGCCGGAGGATGAGAGCTGCTGGAGGTTGTAATCTGCTGGAGGTTGAGTGCTGCTGGAGGTTATCGGCTGGACGCTGAGAGCTAGTGGAGGCTGCTTGAAGCAGAGTGCTGCTCGATGCTGCTGGAGGATGAGAGCTGCTGGAGGTTGTAATCTGCTGGAGGATGAGAGCTGCTGGAGGTTGAGTGCTGCTGCAGGCTCCTTGAAGCAGAGTTCTGCTTGAGGCTGCTGGAGGATGAGAGCTGCTGGAGGCTGTAATCTGGTGGATGATGAGAGCTGCTGGAGGCTGTAATCTTCTGGAGGATGAGAACTGCTGGAAGGTTGATAGCTGCTTAAGAATGAGAGCTGCTGGAGGATTCTGGAGGCTGAGAACTGCTAGTGGTTGAGAGCTGCTGAAGGTTGTAATCTGCTGGAGGTTGAAAGCTGCTTGATGCTGAGATCTGCTGGAGGTTGAGTACTGCTGGAGGTTATCAGCTGGACGCTGAGAGCTAGTGGAGGCTGCTTGAAGCAGAGTGCTGCTCGAGGCTGCTGGAGCTTGAGGGCTGTTGGAGGTTGTAATCTGCTGGAGGATGAGAGCTGCTGGAGGCTGCTTGAAACAGAGTGCTGCTTGAGGGTGCTTGAGGTTGAGAGCTGCTGGAGGATGTAATCTGCTGGATGATGAGAGCTGCTGGAGGTTTAGTGCTCCTGCAGGCTCCTTTAAGTAGAGTGCTGCTCAAGGCTGCTGGAGGTTGAGAACTGCTGGAGGATGTAATCTGCTGGAGGATGAGAGCTGCTGGAGGCTGCTTGAAACAGAGTGCTGCTTGAGGCTGCTTGAGGTTGAGAGCTGCTGGAGGTTGTAATGTGCTGGATGATTAGAGCTGCTGGAGGTTGAGTGCTGCTGCAGGCTCCTTGAAGTAGAGTTCTACTCGAGGCTGCTGGAGGATGAGAACTGCTGGAGGATGTAATCTGCTGGAGGCTGAGAGCTGCTGGAGGTTGTGTGCTGCTGGAGGTTATCGGCTGAACGTTGAGAGCTACTGGAGGCTGCTTGAAGCAGAGTGCTACTCGAGGCTGCTGGAGGTTGAGAGCTGCTGGAGGTTGTAATCTGCTGGAGGATGAGAGCTGCTGGAGGCTGCTTGAAGCAGAGTACTGGTGGAGGCTGCTGGAGATTGTAATCTGCTGGAGGATGACAGCTGCTGGAGGTTGAATGCTGCTGCAGGCTCCTTGAAGCAGAGTGCTGCTCGAGGCTGCTGGAGGATGAGAGCTGCTGGAGTTTGTAATCTGCTGGAGGGTGAGAGCTGCTGGAGGTTATCGGCTGGACGCTGAGAGCTACTGGAGGCTGCCTGAAGCAGAGTGCTGCTCAAAGCTGCTGGAGGTTGAGAGCTGCTGAAGGTTGTAATCTGCTGGAGGTTGAAAGCTGCTTGATGCTGAGATCTGCTGGAGGTTGAGTACTGCTGGAGGTTATCGGCTGGACGCTGAGACCTGTTGTTTTTTGACAGCTGCTGGAGGCTGCAGGAAACTGATTGAAGCAGAGTGCTGCTGGAGGCTGCAGGAGGCTGATCACTGCTGGAGGCTGAGAGCAGCTGGAAACTGCTGGAGGCTGGCCGCTGCTGGAGGTTGAGTGCTGCTGGAGGTTATCGGCTGGACACTGAGAGCTACTGGAGGCTGTCTGAAGCAGAGTGCTGCTTGAGGCTGCTGGAGGTTGAGAGCTGCTGGAGGTTGTAATCTGCTGGATGATGAGAGCTGCTGGAGGTTGAGTGCTGCTGCAGGCTCCTTGAAGCAGTGTGCTGCTCGAGGCTGCTGGAGGATGAGAACTGCTGGAGGTTGTAATCTGCTGGAGGCTGAGAGCTGCTGGAGGTTGAGTGCTGCTGGAGGTTATCGGCTGAACGTTGAGGGCTCCTGGAGGCTGCTTGAAGCAGAGTGCTACTCGAGGCTGCTGGAGGTTGAGAGCTGCTGGAGGTTGTAATCTGCTGGAGGATGAGAGCTGCTGGAGGCTGCTTGAAGCAGAGTGCTGCTGGAGGCTGCTGAAGGCTGGAAGGTGTTGGAGGCTGAGAGGTGCTGTTGGCTTAGAGTGCTGCTGGATGTTTCTCGAGAAAGAGAGCTGCTGCAGGGTGAGATCTGATGGAGGTTTAATGCTGCTTGAGGCAGCTTGAACCTGCTGGAGGCTTGAACCTGCTGGAGGCTGAGAGCTGCTGGAGGCTGCTTGAAGCAGAGTGCTGCTGGAGGTTGCTGGAGGTTGAGATCTGCTGGAACTTGTAATCTGCTGGAGGATGAGAGCTGCTAGAGGTTGAGTGCTGCTGGAGGTTATCTCCTGGACGCTGAGAGCTACTGGAGGCTGCTTTAAGCAGAATGCTGCTCGAGGCTGCTGGAGGATGAGAGCTGCTGGAGGTTGTCATCTGCTGGAGGATGAGAGCTGCTCGAGGCTGGTGGAGGTTGAAAGCTGCTGGAGGTTGTAATCTGCTGGAGGCTGAGAGCTGCTGGAGATTGAGTGCTGCTGGAGGTTAACGATACAACTAGTTACTACCTCTATTAATTATCCATCCATCAATTTGCCTTTGCTTATCCTTTTTCAGGGTCGTGGGGGGTGCTGGAGCCTTTCCCAGCTGTCTTACGAGAGGCAGGGTACACCCTGGACAGGTCGCCAGTCTGTCGCAGGGCTAACACATATACACAGACAAACATTCGCACTCAAATTCACTCCCACATTCACACCTATGTGCAATTTAGAGTTTCCAATTAACCTATCCCCACTAACTGCATGTCTTTGGACTGTGGGAGAACCCACGCAAACATGGGGAGAACATGCAAACTCCACAGAGAAACACCCCGGCCTAATGGTGGAATTGAACTCAATATTCAATTCAATTCAATTCAGCTTTATTTATATAGAGCCAAATCACAACAATAGTCAGCACAAGGCACTTAATATTTTAAGGTAAAGATCCTACAATATTATTGAGAAACTTCAACAATTAGATGACTCCCATGATACTTTAATTTTAGATTTACTTTGGTGACAGAAAATTTTAATTCAAGAGTGTGAAAACATTTTACAGATGAAAATTTCAAAATACCATTAATTTACTCCACATTCTTACTTTTAATTCTACAAGCTCTAAAATTTTACAGTAGTATCACGTCTTTAAGATAAGATGGTGGCCTGATTGAAGACCTTGTGTGTGAGAAGTATTTCAAGTTATTAAATAAACTTAAACTTTCTAAATGAAATAAACACATACTTACTTATTTGCTTACTCAGATGACATTTTACACAGACACAGATACTAGGTCTCTCTCTCTCTCTCTCTCTCTCTCTCTCTCTCTCTCTCAAACCCATCCCTTCACCCCACCCTTTGGCCAGGTTGGGTTACACACATTACACAAGTGATACAGCCTCAGATATCACACTCTTCATAAATTATTATTGCAGAGCCTGTGAGACGTAGCGAGTATGCGCAATTAGCCAGGTAGTTGGCAAGTGAAGTGGTCAGCGTGGATGGAGCAGCAGAATCAGGATGGATATTTCTGCTTTGCCCAACAACAACCACCCAGAGAAATTCCTCCAGCTAGACGTTGGGATGCTGCCAGCCACACACAGCATGTTTCAGGTTGGGGCAGTAATGTCCAGTCAGAAACAATGGCAGAACAGGATTTACTCTCAGGTATGTATGGAGGACCACAAGAGCCACGCGCATCGAAATAAAAATTTCTGTGCTTTAATAATGAATTGCAGAATAAATTCTGCAATTGTAAATTCATTTTTGAATTCCAATTTAATAAACTGCATTTCAAAATCCTTTTTCCAATTGCAGTTCAAAATCCTTTTTCCAATTGCACTTTAATAAACTGCATTTTAAAATCCTTTTTTTCACTTGCACTTTAATAAACTGCAGTTCAAAATCCTTTTTCCACTTGCAATTTAATAAACTGCAGTTCAAAATCCTTTTTCCACCTGCAATTTAATAAACTGCAGTTCAAAATCCTTTTTCCACTTGCAATTTAATAAACTGCAGTTCAAAATCCTTTTTCCACTTGCAATTTAATAAACTGCAGTTCAAAATCCTTTTTCCACCTGCAATTTAATAAACTGCAGTTCAAAATCCTTTTTCCACTTGCAATTTAATAAACTGCAGTTCAAAATCCTTTTTCCACCTGCAATTTAATAAACTGCAGTTCAAAATCCTTTTTCCACTTGCAATTTAATAAACTGCAGTTCAAAATCCTTTTTCCACTTGCAATTTAATAAACTGCAGTTCAAAATCCTTTTTCCACTTGCAATTTAATAAACTGCAGTTCAAAATCCATTTCCCTTTCCTGTTCGCTCCGGGATTAGCTGCTGGATTAGCTCCTGGATTAGCTCTTCGATTAACAACTTGCTGGAGGCTATTCAAATTAGCCACACCGTGGGATGTAAGGAGCTCTCTGATTGGTTGGTCGGACACAGGCTGTCTGCCAGCCTGGATTTTTCTAGCTCATAGCTTCTCCCTGCTACGAAGCGTGTGTGCTTGTACAAAGGCCGTTCAGCGTCGGGATTTACACTCGGCTCGACACGGATATGTGAAGAATGAACGGAGCCTGCAGCGAAACGGAGAGCCAACCTCTGACTGAGTGCCTGTCTACACATTCTGACCACCTGTTGAAGGTAAGGTGCTAACGTGGCTAACGCTAGCGTCACCGCACGTAGCCCCGTTATTTTAAGATCATTTTAGCTAATGAAAGTTTTACGTCGCAGCTGTACGAGCTCGCTACGTGTTTTGTGAGCTGCTGTGCTCTTCACAAATAAAGCTGGAAGCAGCTCAGACTGTTAGAACCAGCACTGAGCCCTGTTACATTTATACGGTGTTAGAGCAATGGCTGCAACCTACAGCCTTTAAACTAGCGATTACAATGCTGACAGTAAACTCGTCAGTCCAGATGTTACCACATTACTCTATGGTACTTAGAGTTAAAACAACTGAGACAGGCTGATTAAAATAACAGCTGTCAGTTCTCTCATTCCTTATATCAAGACTGGAGATCACACTACTGATTTCAGTTCATTTAATATGTGAGTGCACAGATTCATTCTCAACTGGACATAAATGATGATCAATGGTTGTATATATGATGAATTCATCAAATCCCAGCCTCTAACACAGTGCGCTGAATCTTAGCTTTGAATGTCCAGTATATTCTAATCAGTGCAATGTAAGCATTCACCGAACCTATAGTATCTACACCTGTGTGGCAAATGTGTGGTAAAGATACAGATAATGAAATTTAATTATTAATACAATATACATCATGAAAAATGAAAGCTGAAATTGATTCAGTTTAGTACTTTTCTCTGTATGCTCTGTGATTATAAAGGCCTTAAATTCTGTGATATATACTGTAAATGATTTTCACAGAGGTCTTAAAGTACTTAAATCACTGCTGATAGTCTGGTTGTTTATATTTTCACATGTTTTTGTGTCTGTAGGGCTGTTTGATGACGATTTGGACTCCTCTGGGAGATGAGGACACACCCACATCTGTTCCATACTGCAGCCATTGATGGTGTTACAGCTCTGAGTCAGCTTTGGGCCATCAGACGCACACACTGGAAAACCAGCACCTGGACTTCATGCAGGAGAGACGGCCTCAGTGATGTAGGTTCATAAGCAAGTTCAAACATTTCTGGCCTCTTATCACTTAGATTTTGAATGCATTTAAAGCAGGAACTGCACACTAGGGGTGGGTTTTAATAATCGATTCATCGATTAAAATCGCCTGGCTTGGATAACGTGAAATCGATTCATTAAAATCCTGAATCGATTTTTTAATATAAATTTATTTTGCCCGAAACACCAGAATCTCAGGTGAAACCTCACAAAATTTCAACAACCACCAAACAGCTAAGACAGTAAATGAGAGGAGGTACACGGATTCTGCACAAGGACGTAAACACACAGCGCGGACCCGCGGATCAGAATCAGTGAGATGTCGCCTTTCTCACACGACGGGCGCTGCAGCTTTAAGCGTCTGCGCGCGTTCCCGCGGACGGCAATCACTTTCTGGCACAACAACTGCACGGACACGGTCGGTGCTGAAAGCCGACATCTCGCTGATTCTGATGTTTCGGCGGGTCCGCGCTTTGTGTTCACGCCCTTTTTGCGCTGATTCTAAAGCTGTTAGTTTTATCTCTCTCCAAACAATATTGACTGAACCAGCAGCAAAAGAAGATCCAAACTACGCTTCACGTAAACATCGTCATGAATTCCCTCTGACTTTTACTGTTTTGCTTCACCCACGATAAAATCACACTTCATGCACAGCTCTCTCTCTCTCTCTGTACTGTTTTCTGCATTATTCGCTTGGTTGTTACGCGCAACTCTACTGTTGTTTACAGCGCTGTCGGCCGCAGGTTTTTTGTTTTTTTGTTTTTTTTTTTCGTTTTACATACTTCCGAAAAGAAAACCTAATTTCTGCCGTTCAATACTGAACAAATTTAAACTTTTTAAAATTATGCAAAATGCAAAACGCTTAGCCGTGTCTCTAATAAAACCGCTGTAACGTCAGAGGTAACGTTCATATGTTGATTAATGGTTTTCTTTCGTTTTTGATGTACTGCAGTGTTGTGGAAGTTTTCCATTAAATAAAGCCTGCAGATGAGCGGTGAGCGGTAGCTAACATTCTTTAATCAAAACACACAGAACAGACAACCAAGCTTGTGGAGAGCCTGCATGACCGCGGGGCAGGGTCAGCAGAGTCTCACTGAGCCTAGCATGGCGCTCAGTTAAATACCTTCTCCAGGAACAAAAGGCAGTACAGCTGTTTCACACCTTAAGGTTCACACTCCCTTGCTACCTCCCAGAGTCCTCGAAGAGACAAAAGACTCTTCCTGTGGAGTTGTCTGCTTCCCCCAACTTTTTATTTCCTTCTTACAGTATGGGTGTCAGACATGTTAAAATCCAGTGGCACCAAGGCATTATACAATAAAATAATGTGATTAGTACATAAGTAAAAGAAATTCCTTTACAGTAGATACATATTTTTATAAAATCCCAGGCCAGGAAAACCACCTTCATGTTTTTCTGTTTATCTTTAGCTACTTTGACACAAAGGCATCTGCTGTGACGCTCACACCTTTGATAAAGTCTTGCGTGTGTCAGCTTCCTTTTTATAGATACAAAAATATGTCAATGAAATCTGAATTATATTTCTGTCAAAATTTCCCAGATTCAAATCGAATTTAATCGAATCAAATTGAATCGAATCGATTCGGGACCTTGTGAATCGGAAATGAATCGATTCTAGAAATCAGTGACGATACCCAGCCCTACTGCTCACCTAGCTGTCAAAAGTTTGGCAGCATGAGTACTGTAAAGTTTTGTAGGGTCCTTGTTAAAAATTCCACAAGCACCACACCACATTTGTCACATATAGTTCCATTTTGTACAGTACATTTTTGAAATTATATATATGAATATATATATATACTATATATCCTAGTTATCCACTCGTCAGTAATTTTTGAGTAAATGGATGTCACTGATAAATCAGTGGTGATTCACCTGCAAATGTTTTTAACAAACTTTGTTTTTTGTAGAATTCATCAGCAGCTGTGGAGAGATGCATTTGAATATCTTCTGGTTCCACTTTTCCTTACCTGGAAGCTGAGTATTGCTGATTTCTGACAAGGACACAAACCTCAGTGCTTATCATGGGTGCTACATCCTCTGTGCAGCAATTCCAGAGAAAACGAGAGAGCAACGACCACTCATTAAGACCAGCCAGAAATCTGTCCCTTTCTGGCAGCTGTGGAAACTTCCAATAAGAAAGTTTGCATTCTTAGAACAATGCTGGATCATGTGTGATGTGTCATCATATGAGGATATTACATTTTGCCTTAATTCTGCTCAATTAAGTGTTTTGATCGTTGATCCAGTATGGCAGCTTTGTGTTGTGCTGCAAGTTAAAACCCATTGTCCTCATGAGCACAGCATCTAACAACTCTCCTTAAAAAAAAGTCGATTGACTTTAACTGGACACAATGGTTTCCAGTGGGAGATGCATTCATCACTCATCCGTGACACTGGAGAAGTCACCTGGATGAGTGATAAAACAATTTTCCATGGAAAATCCAGAGGAACTAAACTTTGTTTTTGTTTCTTTGGGCTCAATTTTGCCTGAGGCTGAAATTGAGCCCAATTGAGCCCAAAATGTTTTCTTCTTTCAGAAGAAAACATTTTGCCAATAATCAGATAAAAAGATTGTTGAACCAGGTGGTATTCTCTGGAGTTTAAGACCAAAACTGAACTCAGTGAATTGACATTAGACTGGAATTCATAAGATGAATAGAAATACTGCTGAAGCTGAATGATATGTATGTATGTGTGTGTGTGTGTGTGTGTGTGTGTGTGTGTGTGTGTGTGTGTGTGTGTGTGATCTTTGTTTTCTCCAATTCACCAGGTCTGTAAAGTTCAGTATGACTGTGGTACATGATACAAAAGAATAAATACAGAAGAATAAAAACTTTGTGAATAACTTTACTCTTCTTAAAAATAACTCATAAAACAAGTAAAAGTACAAATGTGTACAAGTTAGAGACTTCCTCAGTAAGTTTACACTCTTTTGGAGTGATTTTAATTGTGTGTTAAAGAAGAAAGAGATTAGGAGGTAAAGTAGAGGATGCAGAGTCCATCATCACGGAGGCCGTCTCTCCTGCATGAAGTCCAAGTGCTGGTTTTCCAGTGTGTGCGTCTGATGGCCCAAAGCTGACTCAGAGCTGTAACACCATCAATGGCTGCAGTATGGAACAGATGTGGGTGTGTCCTCATCTCCCAGAGGAGTCCAAATCGTCATCAAACAGCCCTACAGACACAAAAACGTGAAAATATAAACAACCAGACTATCAGCAGTGATTTAAGTACTTTAAGACCTCTGTGAAAATCATTTACAGTATATATCACAGAATTTAAGGCCTTTATAATCACAGAGCATACAGAGAAAAGTACTAAACTGAATCAATTTCAGCTTTCATTTTTCATGATGTATATTGTATTAATAATTAAATTTCATTATCTGTATCTTTACCACACATTTGCCACACAGGTGTAGATACTATAGGTTCAGTGAATGCTTACAGTGCACTGATTAGAATATACTGGACATTCAAAGCTAAGATTCAGCGCACTGTGTTAGAGGCTGGGATTTGATGAATTCATCATATATACAACCATTGATCATCATTTATGTCCAGTTGAGAATGAATCTGTGCACTCACATATTAAATGAACTGAAATCAGTAGTGTGATCTCCAGTCTTGATATAAGGAATGAGAGAACTGACAGCTGTTATTTTAATCAGCCTGTCTCAGTTGTTTTAACTCTAAGTACCATAGAGTAATGTGGTAACATCTGGACTGACGAGTTTACTGTCAGCATTGTAATCGCTAGTTTAAAGGCTGTAGGTTGCAGCCATTGCTCTAACACCGTATAAATGTAACAGGGCTCAGTGCTGGTTCTAACAGTCTGAGCTGCTTCCAGCTTTATTTGTGAAGAGCACAGCAGCTTACAAAACACGAAGCGAGCTCGTACAGCTGCGACGTAAAACTTTCATTAGCTAAGATGATCTTAAAATAACGGGGCTACGTGCGGTGACGCTAGCGTTAGCCACGTTAGCACCTTACCTTCAACAGGTGGTCAGAATGTGTAGACAGGCACTCAGTCAGAGGTTGGCTCTCCGTTTCGCTGCAGGCTCCGTTCATTCTTCACATATCCGTGTCGAGCCGAGTGTAAATCCCGACGCTGAACGGCCTTTGTACAAGCACACACGCTTCGTAGCAGGGAGAAGCTATGAGCTAGAAAAATCCAGGCTGGCAGACAGCCTGTGTCCGACCAACCAATCAGAGAGCTCCTTACATCCCACGGTGTGGCTAATTTGAATAGCCTCCAGCAAGTTGTTAATCGAAGAGCTAATCCAGGAGCTAATCCAGCAGCTAATCCCGGAGCGAACAGGAAAGGGAAATGGATTTTGAACTGCAGTTTATTAAATTGCAAGTGGAAAAAGGATTTTGAACTGCAGTTTATTAAATTGCAGGTGGAAAAAGGATTTTGAACTGCAGTTTATTAAATTGCAAGTGGAAAAAGGATTTTGAACTGCAGTTTATTAAATTGCAAGTGGAAAAAGGATTTTGAACTGCAGTTTATTAAATTGCAGGTGGAAAAAGGATTTTGAACTGCAGTTTATTAAATTGCAGGTGGAAAAAGGATTTTGAACTGCAGTTTATTAAATTGCAACTGAAAAAAGGATTTTAAAATGCAGTTTATTAAAGTGCAATTGGAAAAAGGATTTTGAAATGCAATTGGAAAAAGGATTTTGAAATGCAGTTTATTAAATTGGAATTCAAAAATGAATTTACAATTGCAGAATTTATTCTACAATTCATTATTAAAGCACAGAAATTTTTATTTCGATGCGCGTGGCTCTTGTGGTCCTCCATAGGTATGATCTATGTGACGGTAGTTTGAAATAGCAGAGCAGGAGAGCACAGCATTGTTGTGTCATACTTGGCTTACAAGACACGAAAAACATGAACAAATGTTAAGTTATAACATTATAATACAAATATCTTTTGTTTTCAGCTCTTTAGATTCGCAGTGGAGCTTTTTGACAATAAAGCTGACTTTGACTTTGACTTTGAAAGACAACAAACAGCTCCATGTTGACCATGCATAAGTTTTGGTGGTATGTTTAACACACCTGGGACTGCTTCTTTTTTTTTTTTATCTTGTTAATAATTTTACTTCCTCACTGTGGACGGCTCCCCTGAAAAAGAAAACCTTTAATTACATGACTCCCTGGTTTAGGCTATCTAACCAGTGTAGCCTACAGCTCCATAGAAAATGTTAAAGCTGGATGGATTGAGAATTCTCCTCTGTCTCCACAGAGGGAGCCAAGGGTAACAACCAAAAGCAGTTCTGTGCCACACCCAGACTGGAGTCCTGTGGTGTTTGTGGACAGATACCTGGAGAAGCACATCACTCCATCCACTCTGAAGACCAACATCAGACAGAACCCTCTGTACATGGATGTAAAATCAGTGATTGAGCAGAATGAGACATCACACCCTTCCTGGACTGTCAAGGACTATGACAGTCAAACAAACCATAGAAATCTTGCAGACTATTTACAGGTAATTTGTGGAAAAGTAAGAAGGTTGTGGAAGATTAACAAGGTTAATGTTTGTTTGGATACACAAAACAGTTGTTAGTGCAGTTGTTTGCTAAGAGGACATGTATGTATGTAAACAAAGAACTGTGCATATATATATGCATATGCATATACAGCCGGTAAAATAAGTATTTAATATGTCACCAATTTTATAAGCAAATATATTTCTAAAAAAGATTTTGACATAAATTCTCATGTTAAGAACCCATCCAATCCAGAAATGCAAAGAAATTAAACAGTTGTCCATAAAGTTATGTGTAATAATGAGAAGTGACACGGGGGAATAGTATTGAACAAGATACCTGAAATTAATTTAATACTTCATGTAAGAGCCTCTTTTGGTGATGGCATCTTCAAGATGTATCCTATATGGAGAAACTAGTCTCATGCATTCTTCAGCATGGAGTCTTGCATAGTGAGCGTGCATACAGGCTATGGCAGTTGAGTAAATTACTTATTGTTTTCTTTAAAACCTGCTGTACCTGCTGATTCCAGGTCTTTTGGTAGCTCTCCCCAAGTGGGCGTTGGCTCTTGGACAACTCTTCTGTTAATTATTTTGACTCCTCTGAATGAAATCTAGTGGAGAGCGCCTGATTGTTGTTGGTTTATGGTGACATGATTCTGGATTATGGCCCCAGCAGTGCTCACTGGAACCTTCATTAGCTTAGAAATACTTCTCTAACCAATGCCATCAGTATGTTTTGCAACAGTAAGATTCCAATGGTCTAAACAGGCTCGTTGGTTTTACCCATCATGAGATGTTTCTTGATGCTTCTCACCACTGGAGTAGCTGTAGCTCAGGAGGTAGAGCAGATCATCTGTTAATTGGAAGGTTGGTGGTTTGATCCCTGGCTGCTTCAGTCTGCATGCCAAATATTCTTGGGCAAGATGCTCGGTAATACATCTTTAGGCTGTTAGATAGAAATAGAATTGAAAAAGTGCTTGGATAAATGAAGCAAGTCGTGTTAAGTGCTTGATTACTATTCCACTTAATTTATAGAAATCTGTGGTTTGATTTCTTTGCATGTGTGGACTGGATGAGGTGTTACTGACATTTGGTGAGAATTTATTGTCAATAGCACCTTTAGAAATATATTTACTTACAAAAATGGTGATATGTTCAATACTTATTTTATACACTGTACAGGCACACTAAAGACCAAAAAGACATAAAGACGATATGAGTAAGTGAATGCTTAGGGCTCAGTTGCTGACCAAAAATCACTGACTAAGTTTTCAAGGTCTTCTAATATGATGATTGCCATCTAAACAGTTTTTTATTTATTTTTCCACAAGTATGCATTTCTGCATATTTGCAGTTGTTGATTTCCAAATATACTCTCTTTGGATCTCATCAAAAAGTCCTAAATTTAATTAAATTCCCCTCGTTTCGGTGTAAATACCAGTTTAATTTATACCATTTAACCCTTGGAGCTTCTTTCCAGATGATGTCTGTGATAGTTTAATGATTACACTTTTAGGTGGCTTTGATTATTTTTATGTTGTAACACAATGTGATATATTTCTCTTCACTAGTTTTTCTGACCACTGAAGGACTAAAAGTATTCCTGACTTGCTAGCATTAGTGTGCCTTCACCCCTGAGTCAGTATTTGCTGAGTCACTACTACAGTACTTGTGCCCCCAAAACTTGTAGCTTACCAGCTGCACTTTAAATATTAAGGAAAATAAAAAATGCCGCCATCAAGTGTTGACTTAAAACTTTTTTGTTTCAGTTACAGTAAATAAACATGTTTAGGGGAAAGAACGGTTCTGGGGGAACGCTATGATTTGCAGTGGTCACGTATATTTCTGACCAAAATGTATCTGCACACTTTTAGTTGATGTGTAACCATCAAATTATGGTGTTCAGCAACCACAAATCTTCAACTTAGGAATCATTATTTAGCTTACTTTGCTGCTGTTTGTGTTGTTGTGTGTAAAGATGCAACATACAAATGATTTGCCTTTCTATTTCTGTAGTCCATGTTGCCAGAAATCCTGAGATTCAAAAGTGACCAGTGGTGCGCTACTCTTGCGATTGTGGCAACAGTTAGCTTTTTGTCCCTTACCTGTGCAGCACATGTTATGTGCCACTATTCTTTGATGGTGCAGCAGCCAGTCTTTTCGGATGGTAAGCCTTAAACTTTAGAGGTCAGCCTCATTAGCTACTGCCTTTGTATGTACACAGGGAGAACATTTCCTGTGCGTTAAAATTTTTTTTTTAAACATGCACCATTCTTTTCCGCCAACAGATGCCCATTGACTACATTAGATTCCCGTTCTTTTGTTGCTTTCTTTCAAGCAGCCTGAGTCTGCTAAAGGGAACAGATATGTTACAAACACATATTTATGTCTAACAACAAGAATCTTGGTGCACTTTTTCATATACTGTTTTACGTCTTTGTTTTCTTTGTAGGAAGAGGACAAGACTCCTAAAGATCTGGATTTCTGGCTCGAGGATCTCTACACACCGGGATTTGATTCTTTACTGAAGAGGAAAGAAGCAGAGCGCAGAAGAAGACTCTGTAAAATTATCTCTTCAATCATTGTGATTGTTTGTGCACTTCTTCTTTTTATTGCACTAGCTGTGGTTCTCCAAAAAAACATCTGACTTTCGGGTACACTTTCAATCAATTTTTCAGACTTTTCTGTAGTGGTAGTGTGTTGTTGTTATCTTGCTCTGACAGAGTACCACAAGTTATGGATTATTTTGGGGATTTTTCTTTTCTTTTTCACTTTTCTGGATTAGCCAATTCTGTTTTGGTTATCCACCCTAATGGCTTCATGTCCATAATGGGCATGTTTTGGCTACAGTCTATGGGGGTCATGAATCCAAAGCACATTCTCTAATTGACTGTCTAGTATTTGCTGAAATATAATTTTTAAATTAGTTGAAATGCACTAAAACACAGTTTTGTAAAGATGAAGGTTACTTCCTGTTTAAAGTGAGTTCCTCCTTCCCACAAGTGCTGATTTCTAATACTATAGGGTCCATTATCTTGCTATGTAGTGATTACAGAAACATAACAAAATATTTTGGTAAGTACTAATCATGTTAATTTAGGGCAGCAGGATTAAATTTATACTGGCTGGTGATCTAATAAATGTGTTATTTTAAAACTGCGAACACCCAGGAAGAAAAGATATGATGTAGGAAAATAATTCATATTTTCCCTTTAAAATTTAACACTGTCTTTGTGTGGTGCGGTAGACTGATATAATTAAAGAGTGAGGCTGCACTTTATTGATCTCTTCATGTTTTTGTATTTTCGCTTTTAGTGTAATTTTTTACCATTAGATTTTTTATATTACCTTACGCAAGTTACATGGACCAAAACTGAATAAAAATAGTGGTAAGCGGGACAGTGTGCAGAGGTTTTATTATACATTTCTCTACCCCCCCAAAAAAACAACAAAAAAAACAAAATTAAATCCTCTACCTGTCGTCATTGATTTAGGTGTGCAGAGTTTTCCTATAATTTGTTGTCTGCTGTAACACAGTATTAGACTGGCTCTGTCATAGTTTTTTTTCTTCTTCTTCCCCTGAATAAGATTTCTTCCTCAGGTCCGATTGCTGATTTACTTTAACACTCTAGGAGCTTTATCCATTATGCAAAATTCAGTAAACAATGAATAAAACTGAATTAAATAGAAGCCTTACAAACCACAAATGCAGAATACATATGTTAATGATTTCATTTGGTTTATTTATTGCAATAAAGATGTACAAAGTACTGGTAATCATACATGTTAAAATGTTAGAAAAAGCATATCTGTGACTGTTAACAGTATCAAAACATTACTGCTTCAACCAGCTGGGCCTTACATGTTTGAGTTAAAGCAGGAGAAAACTGGTTTGAGCCGCTTGTCATCATATCTTTTTCTTCTTTGAAAGGTTACAGATACAGACTCAAGGAGAAAGACAATTTGCTAAAATCAAAAGGAAACAAACTGCAAAAGAAAAAACATCGACATGCAAATCAAATTACAACCAAAACTCCAAATATTAAGAGAAAAAAAAAAAGCAAAGTCTGAACTAAAATAAATACCCTTCCAACATGTTCCATGTGTATATACTATTAAGTTTATTTACATGTTAGTTTATACTTACTATAAACTTAACGATGTCAACCACCAATAGATTTTAGGACCATTTTATCATTTTTGAAATATTAAAATCCACCCCCATGGAACAACATGCCTGCTATAAGAGAGGAAAATGGGATATGGCAAAGAATACAAACAATACATAGGAGAACTCAAATAATGCCTCGACTTACATGTACATATGATTTGATTTGTTGAGGACAATGCAGTAATTTTGTCAGACAGATGTTAGGTTCTATCGAGACAAATGAGGGAAACGCACCCAAACACCATTAGCTGGCTGGAAAACGTTGATAGGAGGTATTTTTGTTTCATTTAATGTGACATGAAAAAGAACCCCTCTATTTGATACATGAGTGTTGTGTTTCTTATATTATGTATATATATAACTGTGTGTGTATAATTATAGATATACAGATATAGATAGATAGATAAGCAAATATAATTTTTTTTTTTAAATATACAAATGGTTTAACCCGTGTTCTTGTTTGTAATAATGTTGTTCTGTACCAACAAGAGAACAAGAGTGAATGCCTCACAACACAACAACGAACAGAGATCTCAAAGATACACTCCTTTATTTTGTTATAGTACACAATAGTGCCCCCAAATCCCCATCTCAGCCCACATTGATAATCTCAGATTTATATATTGCCCAAAATGCACAGCAAAAAAAACAAACAAAAAAGACCAAAACAAAACAAAAACTGCAGTTTGTTTCACTAATTGTATTGCTTAGCAGTTAGTCTTCAAGAAATCAATTTATATTTGCTCTAATACAGAAATCTTCAGTCATACTTCATAGTTTGAGTTAAGCATAATTTAGTTTCACTGTTTAAGTTACAGTGCACAGGGATGCACTCAGCTGCAGGAATACCAAATTTTAGATACTGCTTTTCAAAATAAAAGACAAAACGTGTCAGCTGGATTAGAATGAACACCAACTGTGGTGTGAATGAATTTTGGTATTTGAGGCTGTTACACAATGTAGGACTGCCTTCAAAATGATCTACAGTGCTTTCTTAGCCCACACTTTCACATAACTAAAACTTATTCCGGCTACATTTGGCATTCTGGTGAGCAACAGTATAGATCTATATAATATGTTTGTACTGAATCCTTTCAACAGTCCCTGGAAACATTACACA
Source organism: Oreochromis niloticus (assembly GCF_001858045.2). Taxonomy (NCBI): domain Eukaryota; kingdom Metazoa; phylum Chordata; class Actinopteri; order Cichliformes; family Cichlidae; genus Oreochromis; species Oreochromis niloticus. The sequence goes on from NC_031972.2 coordinate 8,700,735, forward strand.
CATGGATTATTAACGTAGCGATAATCCATGTGAACAACAGAGTGGTGGACAATGGTGCTGCATGAACGCTAATAGCACAATGAAGCCGACAGACAGAACACTATTGTGCTAACTGCAGTATATGCAGAAAACATATGATACATATGACAATGGAAACCAAAAGGTACTACTAGTGTAGTGTACATTCAACTAACCTAAGCACTCTCACATTCTTCTTTTAAATTGCATATAGTAAAGTTTAATTTGCTTTATAGTAGTTTCTCACTCATAATCATAATGAGCCAAAGTCCATGCTGTTTAATTCAAAATAACGAGACCACCCACAATGATTTGTGCATCTCCGCTGTATTTAACAACACAATGCAGAGGCTTCAAAATATCATGGCTAATTTTAGGGCAATGCACTTAAAATAAACATCTATGCTAGAACCACTCCAACCAACCCGTTTATGCTCAGCTGTTTTAATAACAACATTTGCAACCTTAACGAAAACTAACCAGTTACTTTCACTTTACTGTCCATTTTTTCAATAAAACTCAAATAGAATGAGTTTTATGAATTGATTTTAGGCTCAGGGTTATTTTTCTGTCTGTGACGACACCTGTGACCACTCCCCAAAGTAACAGCTGTACTATTGCATATTGAAGCTAGTTAATCAATATTCTCTACAGTCACAGTAGAACAGGGGATACATGTGACCTCTACAGTACACTACAACTGGAAAATGTCTATGTATGGCTTTTTGGTGATGCCACGTCACCCCTAAAATCAATAGTAATAATTAAGCCAAAAGACAGGGATGTGCCCCAAGTGCACACTAAATGAAGTGAGGCTAAATGACTAATGCAGATTAAGATGCATATGTGCTGAGACTTAATAATGGAGGACTATCTGCATTTACACACAAACCCTCCAGCCGACATGGCTTAAGAGGGAGCGAGAACTTATGACAATCGTGACAGTATAGTATAGTTCTAGCATTAAGGCAAGGTTTGAACTAGCGTCTTGAAGGGTAGAAGAGTTTCTTTACAGTGAAATAACACTACATGTGGCCACAGAACCAAAGAAAGCTGATAATCAGCAGCTACTAGGGAGAGATTTTATCCACCTGAAAAGGCTAAAGAAAAACCCAGCCTCACATTTTTTCTGACAGAGACTTTAAGTCTATGCCCACATGCACCCCTCCCCTACAAACTGTCTAAAAGATCAAGAATCTTGTTGTGATGAGTATTCAGCAACTTTTACAAAGGAAGACTCAAAAGTGAAAAATATAAAAATCAAAGCCCCAAATAAATATGCTGATTAAGGTCAAAACTGTAAGAGTGTTCAAATTGACACCCTTTATAAAATTCTACTTTAAATTCACCCGCACAGCTAAGAAGGAAATTCTGTTAAAATTGTCAATCTGAATAGAGATTCTAATTCCGTTTCATCTGATTCGACTGGAAGGCACATCCATAAGGCTTTAGAAGGTGTTGCAAAGCATTTTCCCCAACTTGAAAAGAACATAACAGGGTGATTATTGCTGGAGCAAACAACAACAACAACTGGTCTGATAAACTTAAAATGTATGACATCAATATATTCCACATCATGAACACATCTATATTGTGCATGCCTGGTTTAGAGAGCCTGAGAGAAATCAACTTGAACAAAAATGACACTTTAATGGGGAAATCAGAAGGAACTAGAGCAACGAGAGAATAACCCAGACATCTTGGAATAAAAAGAAAGAAAGAAAGAAAGAAAGAAAGAAAGAAAGGAAAAAGAGTGGGCAACTTTACAACCAGCACCCACCCCCAACATAAAATTCCTCCATCACAAAACATGTAGCACTTTTACACAAAAAAAATAGCACTTTCATTGGATTCATATTACTCAGCACTGTTTCCATCACTGGCTTGTATTCTGCTATCTCAGGAGTGTATGTGGTGGACCTTTAGACTTTAGCTGTGACTTAAATCACCGGCTTTTCCCCTTTAAGAGTAGAAGGTGAGGACACTCTGGTGGTTGCCACGCACCAGAAGGATGGGAGGCAGATCCTTGGACAATGCCTCCAGCCAGGCCATGTAGAGAGCACTGGACACAGCGCCCTTCCTGGCTAATGGGAGGCTTCTGCACAGAGAAAAGCAAAGAAAGGAGAGAGACCGCAATGAAACTATAACCAAAAAGGAGCAATAAGAAAAGTTCTAAAATCAAGCATGGTTGTCTTTACACATATGTGTTTAAGAATTTGCAATTCAAATTAATGAAAGCTCATCGCTTCACTGCACATTTAAGGATTAGGTAGAAGCATCATGTATTGAAGCCATTCGTCCTGCGTAGACTGTTTTAAAGTGTCTTTTTTTTTTTTTTATAAGAAGATTGAGCGAATGCTTTATATTCATTAGAACAAATGTTCTCTAAAAATGCTTATTTCTTTTTTTTTTTCTTTTTTTTAAATAAATTTTATGTTTTGCATTTAAATTAAACACAACATGCTTATACAAAATCAACCAAGAACAATTACTGAAAAAAAAGAAAAAAAAATTATAGCAATATTAACTAAATAAAGAGTAAAATAAACTAAAAAAAATTCACGCGGAGTGTGAGGCATGAATTTTAAAGTGTCTTTAAGTTAACTTTTATTAACTTTAACTAAAGAACTAAATGTATATCAAAATCCCACTCCTCTTTATAAAAGTTACAAAACCCACAAAGGACTTTTCAGAAAATAGTGACCAAATCTCTGTTAAAATCATTATCACCTCCAGCCTAAAGCAAACTTTCCCCCTTAATTTTCCCAAGTGGTTCATCACAGTTTTGCCTGTTGACTTGGTCAAATGTTAATAATCATTTTCATCCCACAATTTTTAGCACTAGTTATCTTGTCATATGTTATTAGATGGGGTAAATTAGGGAGCAAGTGAATAAAGGAGCAGGAAAGATTTGAGCGACCCAAAGACGAGGGTCAGAGCATCTCCACAACAGCAGCCCCTGTGGGATGTTCCCACCTCACTTCTGAAATTGCACAATCAAAACTCATATCCAAATGAAGATTAATTTATTGATGTATTTTAATTTGTCCAAATTAAATGCTCCATTTTCAAAAAATGTGATTTTTCACAGTTTGGGCTTTAACATGTTAAAGATCGGTTGAACTGTCAGTCGAGCTGCTGTTTTTGCTCCTGGTAGCTTCCGACAGCTGCCGTTTGGTGTGAAACATCGCTGGCCTCTGAGGCTTACTGAAAAACTGTTTAATAATATGAGAATGTAATCAAACTGTTTATCAGAGGAAAAGTGTGACTTCTATGACATCTGAACCTAACATTAGCTTGCATAATGTTAGCTTATAACCAGCTGGTGTTGCTGTGAGTAGACAGAGGTTTGTATGTCTAATCTGCTGACAACGAGTATTTTCATTCAAGTTTAATCGTCATGTTTAACACATACACTCCCACCCCCCACACCCACCCAACCCAACCCAAGCTTACATAACAATGAGGTTGGCTGTGCTTGAGTGCTCCTTCAGCAGCTCGTTGAGTCTGATCTGACGATGGGTCTAAAGAGAGAGACAAACACAGGATCAAGCAATCAGGTATCATGTAACAAGATCATTTTCGCAAGCCACTGCACCACAGACTACGAGGCAGCAGTGTCGCTCACAGTATAAGCTACACTGAACTGCTTCCACTCTCCTTACAGAACAATTAAATAAGGCTGCAGAGGATCAAAGAATGAATCCCTCTGAACCCTGAATTTCTGTCATCATGGAAAGGTTTAGGAATAACAGGCAGTCATATGGAACTGACTGACTCTGGCTCAAGAATTTCATCTTATGAGATTAAAGACGCATGTAAATGGAGTATGCAGTGAATTCTTGTGACCTTGGTACGATATAGCTCCAGCTCGTTGTCAGTGATCCTCCATGGTTCACTGTTCTTCAGCCTCTCAGCTGCCTCCTGCTCCATATCATCTTCTTTCAGCCGATAAGGCTCAATCATCTCCTCGAAGGCTGCCATGCTGCGTCACAACAGCTTCATGGTTAATCCTCATGTAAAACAGGTAACTACACAAAGCTTTGAGGCAACTGTTGTGATAAGGGACTATATAAATAAAATTGAAATAAATTGAATTTTCAAAATCATCCCACCAAAGAAATGAACACAAATGGATGTTATGAATAAAAATGAAATTACTAATGTAGAAAAGCTTGGAAAAACTCAATCTTGAGACCCAGGCAGATATCTGGATCTGGGCTAGTTTGTGATATTTTCTTAAAAAGTCTACAGATTTATTAATGTTAAGAAAATGTTCCCTTGTTAAAAATCATCATTTGTTCAAACCAAATCAACATGGTCTCAAAGCCACACATCTTTCCAGCAGTCTTGTTTTTAAACACAGACCACATGAGGGCGCCAGTTGTTTGCTTTTCAGCTCAGCTTAATGTCCTCAAACAAGCTGAACATTGAATTTCAAATGGTCATATAAGTAAAACGGTTAGTTTTCTTTTCTTTATACAGTGCCAAATAGAGCCAACAACAGTTGCCTCGAGGCACTTTAGATACTGAATGTGTGACATAATGCACGTTAACAGTTGTGGAGGATGTTCAAAGTGTGAAGCTTAACAAAGTGGACTTACTGCTCCTTCTTGGGCTTGGTGTTGATGTCTCCAAGGACAGTAATGTCCGAAAAGTCTATCCTGAACTTGCTCAGCAGAGTAGCCATCCTGTAACGGGAATATCAAAAACAGAGAAGTAGGATCAATAATATAAATAAGCTGTTAAACTAAACATGTGCAGTCTAAGAAGCTCTGGATGGATACATGTGTACCGAGTCATCCCTGAAAGCCACAGGAAGCCGCTTTCAATAACTCTGAACACTAGCGGGTGGTACAGGGTTTATAATGTGGAATTCTGTCTATGAGAATAATTTCCTTTAGCTTTAGTTTCAAACACTTGGTGCCGGAGAGCATCATCTGCTATGTGTTGTGGGCTACAGCACTACGTGTTCAAGCTCTTTATTATTGTGTTGGCTACGTGACTATCATGTTTCCAGTGCCAGTCCCAAGTATTTATTCATTTACTTTAACAAATATATGTTTTATTTTTTTCTTAGCCCAACCTCACTGTTTTAGTTTAGTCTCAAATCTTTAGTTCAGCTGCTTTCCAGCAGGAGGTGCAGGCAGTACTCCCAGCTTTGGAGGAAAAAAAAAAAAAAAAAAAAAAAAAGGAACAAGCTTTATACTTTTTCCGTGTTTACAGAAATATTTCCCATTTTCATTGATCATTTAAGAGTAAAATGATCCATTTAAAGGGTGTACGAAACAGCAGTTGAAATTTAGCCTTGGCTGGAAGCAGGCTTTACTTTCGGTCTATTGGTAAGAGATAAAGTTAGACAGGAACATGTTGAAATGTCAGATGTCTGTTGAAACAGACTGTTGATAGTTTTGTAGTCACGCAAACATGAAAGCTTCTACACCCAGCTAATTTCATATGACAAAAGCAGAACAATGAGTGGCACATTCTCAAAATTGTGTTGACTTCTTTGGCAGGAGGGATGGGGGTAAGGGATATATTCACATCATTCCCAGAGAATAACTTTTGAGAATGAACTCAGTCCCATTTTCTTCACCAATTTGAAACTTTACTGAATTCAGACTGACTGTTCTGTGCCTGCTAATCTGTCAGCCATGACCTTTTTGTTCCTGTGTTTTCCCTACTGGCCAGCTCTCTGCCATCAGTTTCATTCAGCTGCTTCTCCACTCTCTCATTCCACAACAGATGGACTAACTCTAGCACTGTGGACTTGAGCTGGCATCGGTATACCTTGTTCTGCACTGGAGATCTGCTGCAACTGAAAATCCACTAACCACAACCTGTAGCAGTTGTCAATTTTTTAAGAGGATAACAAAAACAAGTCAGAGGAAGTGGAGTCTGTCTGCAGGATGAGCAATTTTTGTAAGCACATATAATAAATTAGGCATATTTACTAAGATACATTTAATGTTAGCACCTACAAAATTCAATCCATTTAAGAAAATGTGGGTATGGCTCCTTTCGAGCACCCACACACATGCATGCATGCATACACCCACACAGCAAGTACAAAGGCAAATTTATTATTTATATGTAGCAGGTCAACTTCTTAGTTGATATATTTTTTTTTTATTACTACAAATAATATTTAATAACTAATATGAGCTTTGTGTGAATTTTTCCCTATTTATGGTCAAAAACATGCAGTGTTGAATGCTGCAATATACATTATGTGTACATTTTACGTTGTATGCGCTTATATTAACCTGGAGAGATGTCAGCCTTCAAATGAATAGTGACATTTATAATAATGTACAGAAACAGTCAGGGTTAGTACTTTGTGCATATAAAATGCATCTTAAGACATCTAGTATTTGGATACATCCATTTGTTATAAATAAATGTGTGAGAGTGGTGCTGAAAGGAAAGATATACCTGCACTGTGTTTTCTGCTAACTGCACAGCATGCATGCTAACGCACAGCTTCCTTATGTCTGCAACAGTGTTTATTTCATTGACCAATAATTGTCGTCGTAGTTTTTGTCAATGAAAATCTTTTTTTGACAATAACTATGACACTTGAGACTTTTATCAACAAATAAAAATACTGGTGATGGCCAGTGGTCGCCCTCAGCCTCTTGATAAATGTACTGATGGTGCGAATTTCAAATTCGTACGTCTCCTTGTTCAAGTTGTCACATTCGCAAAATTTTCAGAAAACCTCTGACCCCTGACCTTAAGGCCAAACTCATGAACTTATTATAAATCTATTTAAGATCCTAGCTATGGCATTCACAAGGTTTTCAGAAAACTTGACCTTGACCCTAAGGTCAAGGTCACTGAGATTCAAACTTGTCTGGATTTTCAGTAGATACACCTATGGTATCAACTTCAAACTCCTACATTGCTTCGTTCTCGAGTTACCACATTCAAAAGCTTGGGTGTCCACTAACCCTAACCCTGCCCGAAAGAAGAGATCCACTCAGAACTAATTAAATTGTATAGACAGGTGAATGAGTTTGAAAGTCATCAAATCATAACTAATCCCCTTGTGCAATAAGGTTAAACGCGCACATTTGCTGTGCCCCCAGGAAATGTTACTACTTCCCCCCCACACACACACACACACGCACACGTTCAGCTATCTTAGTGAGGACCCTCATTGACATAATGGTTTCCCTAGCCCCTAACCATTAAAAATGAATGCCTAACCCTTATCCTAAACCTAACCATAACCTAAATGTAACCCTGACACTAAAACCCCATTTTGAGCCTCAAAAATGGCTTTAAATGCCTTCAAAAATGTGAGGACCGGGTTGTGTGTCCTCACAAGTGACTGCTGGTTCTCACAAGTATAATAGAATGCAGATTTTGGTCCTCACAAAGATAGCTAGACAGGAACACACACACACACACACACACACACACACACACACACACACACACACACACACTAAGCGACAGTTGGGAGGAAGAGACGAGTACATCTATGAACAAACCCTTAGGGGGACCTCTCGTTGGTAAAATCAAAACAAACTTTCACACTTATATATATATTATACTGCTATACCTTTATGATATCTTTTTCATTTTATTTTATTTTATTTTATTTATTTACAGGACCATGCACAAAATACATTAATCAGTTAAAAAGAAAAAGGATGCTTTGTGCCAGATTTAGCTACCAACTAATTTCCATCAGCAGTCTGCATTCTAAACCTAGACTAAAACTAGAAGACTTTAGGTGCCTAAATTATGTTTTAGTCAAAAGACTAAAGGCAGAAGAGCACCAGGGCAATTTACAGCTTCCTCTTGTTCTCATGCAATGTTATGAATCCTTTTATGTTTAATAACAATTACATTTAAGTGTAATTAACAATATGACTGAATTTCAAATTCAGTTTATTTACTTAGCAACTCCTTATGACAACAATTGTCTTTAAATTTTAAAAGGCAAAGACTAAAATATTAGAAAGTTATTATTTTAGGTAGTTTGGTTTTGTTTACATTTTTTGGAGTGCTGGGTTTTGGTAGTATCATTTTGATTTCAAAGGCTCAATAAAAGACTTCATAGGGTAGACACTCATTCCTTTGTACAGTCACGTACAGTAATCTCCAGTCTTGACAAAACTGACCGAAAGACTGTACAGTACTTACGCTCTGCGGTCGTGATCAATCCTGTTGATCTTGCCTCCAATGAAAACACGGATCTTACATTCCTTCCACCGCTTCTTATTGGTAAGAAGGTAGGGGATCAGCAGAGTCAGACCTAGATGGGAAACATAAAAAACAAACAAACTGCTCAATATACAACTTTAGTGACACAAACATTTAACATCTGTACAGTCTAAAGCTCAAGTCAAAACCTCAGACCTTTGGACTTTCTACAGACAGCACTCACTGCTGCAGCAACAGATTCATGATCCCTTTTGCTTTAAACAGAGTCAAATTAAATTCAAACAGAAAACAACGTAACGGCCCAATGTTTTTTCTCTTTCTCAGAAACAAAAAACAAACAAACAAACAAAAAAAACAAACAAGTTCACAAACAAATTTTGCTAGCATGTTTGAGATGAGCAGTTGTTGAATCTGTCACTTCAAAATGCAAATGCAACATGATGCTACCAAAATGAATTCAATCCTGATTTATAATGATTGGGAAGTGTGAAAATGACAGATCCTGTCAGAACATACTGTCTATGTGTTTTTGTGTGTAAGAGTCTGCCTTTGCGTATCAATAGGAATGTAAAACATACCAAATATGGCTTTACTTGTTTCTGCTCATCCCCATGACGCTTTCTCAGTACAAATATAATCAGAACTATTATCTTCACTGATGTACATATTTCAGGCTGAACATTACAGAAAAAGTCAGCAATTTCAATATAATGCTTTGACACTTAATGTGAAACTTATAGGTGCCAGAATTGTAGAGGCCTGAGTACTTTTAGGATCTACTGCATATGCTGTCAACAGTTGTATCTGCACGTTTTAGTGCTGAAGACACTTAATGTCATAATGATGTTGATGAGCCAGATCTGAAGTGACACTCATCAGCTGGTGTTAAAAGCAAGAGTTCTCCCGCTGGCCCTGGTCACATCTTTACAGAGGTGGAGCCACTGCAAACTCTTACTTGCATAGGAATGTTTGCTAAGCAACGCATTTTCTTTAAGAAACAGAACATAGGATGTGTAGTATACATAGGATGTAATTTTACTCATTAGTAAAATTACTAAAGTTCTGTTTTTTTTCTCCCCATGAAGCATGGTGTTTTTTTTTTGTTTGTTTTTTTTTTAAATAAAGCTTGCAGTGAAGAGCCTGCAACGACGAGCGCACAACAATGAGCCCCAGGCTCCAACGGCTATGACAAAGCAGACCAAGCCCGGGCCCAGAGACCTGAGATCCGAGGGCCCCCCACACCCTGGAATGGGCCCAACAGGGGGGCCAGGAGTGAGCCAGTACACCCCCAAGCACCCAGCCCCAGACACTGAGAACCACCAATGCACCGGTGTGGTGGGGGGAGATGGAGGGCCCTGAGATGTTCCAAGAGAGGTTGAGTCCAAGACCTGACCTGACACACAGACACAGACAAAAGCATGCATTCCCACCCTCATGCACACATATACAAATACTGAGCACCTGCCCTACGTTTCCATGGGATTAATGAAGACTCAGTCATTTTAGAAACTCCCACCATGCTGTCAGAGAGTAGCTGATATTGATGCTCTTAAAGCATAACTGTCGTTTGTTGTTTGAGCTAATGAATGGTAGGTCAGAGATATTGTTGCATAGTGACTGTTTTATATTTAGCCAGGGCCAAGAGGGTATGTTTTAACCATCCTGAGATTAATTGTAGCCTATTGGCTAAGAAGTAGTGTTGAAAGTTAGGCAGATCTCCCGCTGGCCCTGGTCACATCTTTACAGAGGTGGAGCCACGTCCTTTTATCCTTGTCCTTTGTAGGCGTGTTTCAGCTAACACGTGTGGGTTTATCTTTTCAAAAGAATTTAGAAATAGACGATTCAGAGTCTGCAAGCTTCAGAGAGAGATTAATACCAAAATAGTTTAGTTTATTGAATAATCTGAAACTCTTGAGAAAGAGTCTAGTAATGTAATAATTACCTCAGAGAGAGTGGTGTGTGAGTGTCTCATGAATGCTTGATGGACTTTTTTGTTGCTATGATCTTTTGTTTGGTCTCATGTTGACCACAGAAAAAGACTTACTGTCACAGTATTGCAACTGATGGTTAGAAAATGGTTAAAACATTGCAATTCATTCAGATTTTTTGTATTCAAAGTAGAAAAAATATTAATTGGTCGATTTAAATGAGTATACAAGTGCAATTTTACACACTATACGGTTGAAAATAAAATTTGTTTTTGGAGGTTATTTAAACATATCGTGAGATTTATCGTTTATCGCGATATAGCCCAAAAAATATTGTGATATTAGATTTTCCTCATATAACCCAGCCCTAAAAGTAAATATGAGTATATTACATGTCCAACTGATGCAGGCAAAAAAAACCCCAAAAAACTAAACTAAACTAAACTAAACTAAACTAGTATATGGTTCAGTAAATAAGTAACAGAATATGTCAAAACTTATGAACCTGTTCAATATGACAGTATTTTAATAACAGACCAAATAAATGGAATTTTGTGATCAATAACGGTCTCACAATAAAATAACTAACAATCACCTCCATCATCAAACAGCCACCAGACATCCACTGTGCCCTTCCCCTGTTTCTTCTGGAACTGTTGGCTGGCCTCTAGCAGCCTCTGGTCAGACACATTCAGAGGGACTGTCGGGCTCCTCTTGTCTGCGGGGACGCACACCACAACAAAAAATAAAAGCAAATCTCATTAATAAGTCATAATAAAACTAATAATTTTGTGCTTGGTAGAAGTGTAGCTCAAGGAGGACGCACATGTCAGTTATGGACATGTATATTCATCATATACATGTCCATAACTGAAAATGAAGTATACAGTAGAATTCTGTTTATTGCTTGTAAGTATAGTGTGACATTTCATTCGAAAATAAATTACTTTAATTTTATTATTTACAAGTTTTAAGTGATATAGGCACAGAATAAAAAAAACATTACTACTAAAAACCAAACAAATGGAAATGTGAACACAGGAGAGCAGTTTCCATCCTAAGAAGAAAGCTTAAGGCAAATTAGTCAGCTCCAGAATGTGGCAAGAAAAGCAGGTGAGAGACTGAAGACAGCTTGGAGAAAACAGAAATGTTGGAGAACACACACACACACACACACACACACACACACACACACACACACACACACACACACACACGGCTACCTACTGAAAAACAGAGTTAAAGGCACCATCATATACAGTACAGCTTTAGAGATGGCTCACGCTAGGGACTAAGAGAAAAGCATGAGAAAGAGACATATTATATCCCAAAGCCAAGTACCTAGCAGGCCAGAAAGAAGGAACAGAGGGAAAGGGAGACAGCAGGGTACAGACAGTATGTTAGTACAAGAGGGATTCAAAATATAGTGCGAAAAACATGGTGGCAGAAATGAGGGGAGCATAGCGGCACTTAAAGCATAGGAGCTCAGAAAAGATACTAAGAGATCAAAATGGAAAGAAGGGGAAAGATTTAAGGCAACTAAATGAAGTGGATCTCCTGCCTTTTTTCAACAGGGGCTGAGTTGTAGCTTTGCCATCATCTTCATCATCTGGGAATTGAGACAAAAGGAGAGAAAACAAAAATTATAGTTAAGGTGAAATGTTGCCTTGACATGTGATGTAGCAAGATAAAGTTAAGTACGTCAGGGGACACCAGAGGAAGAATCTAAAGCTGTTTGAGAGGCAGTTAATTGTAACCTCCCACAGTGGGAGACAAACAGACACTGAAATCTCTAGTGACACTAATAAACACACAGCTCAACCTTTCACCCCCTGAGTTCTAGAAATTTCTAATATCCAACATGAACAAAACCATCAGCAGTGAGCCGAGACTGTCTGGTTACATCAAAGTGGCTTCGAGTGGCCTTTGGTAAGGAACCGTCATGAACATACAACACATGAATCAGTTCCCATTCCCCAAACTCTCCACTGAAACTGCATCGAATGGAAACTTCCTGCCAGGAGTGGATTACCTTAGGATGGAAATGGAATCTGATGAGAGGAGGGAACTGGGCAAAAACTGTACGAATGACAGCACGGGTTCATGCTTTGGCAGCAAATCAAAGGATTACCCAAACCAAAGCAACCTTTACCAGACCAGTGTGTTGTTATTTTGTATACCTCAACAATTTCTAATCCAATTCCTAAAACACTGTTTACCAATCAGATACTTCAACAATACTTTTATAAGCTCTTTAGTTTGCTAGAGAAAAATCTACAAAACAAAAAACACAACATTTGCTGTATTTTGTCTTTGAATTCCTACAAAAATTTTAAACTTGCTTCGAGTCTTTCATGAACAATAAGGTAGTAAAGGCTTAATCATGAACTATTACTAATTAGTTCAACTTTGTGTTTTTCTCTATACTATTACTACTACTACGACGACTACTAGTATCAACTAATACTTAGATACTATAATATATGCTATCTAATACTTAATATATTTGTGGCAATGAGAACCCAATACTAGTTCAAGGCACTATACTATATAGCTACAGACTCTCCAGTATTAGAAACAATCTAAACAATTCAACAACCCCCTATGACTGAGCACTTGGTTGTTGAGGTGCCCCCCCCCCCCCAAAAAAAAAACCTTTTAAAAGGAAAAGGCCAAGAGCAGAGCTAGAGTTGGGGAAAAGCAGCCATCTGCCATGACCAGCTGGGGGGCTGTGGGAAAAGAGCAAAAGAGCAGACAGATTTTTGTCATCTCTCTACGCTTCTTTACAAAAAAAAAACAAAAAAACAAACAAACAAAAAAGAAAAACCCAAACAGCCTTCATTCAGCCAGGTTGAAAGCAGCCTAGTGCTCAGGCTGCAACTGGGAACGTTCATTACTCCTCCAATCTGGGAACAATTGTATGCCTGTCTGAGCTGAGTCTCTCTCTCATACACTAACAGGGACACATGTACACAGGCCGAAACATATGCACAGTGGGAAAGCTGTGGCTGTGAGTCTCTGTGGTGACTCCCTTTCAGGGCAGTGCATATGTATGCATGTATGTATGTATGTATGCATGTGTATGCAGAATAAGGAAGGCCACTGAAAGAAGAAAACTTAAATAGTGACATGAGGAATCTAGAAAAAAAATAAGGCTTGCAATGCAAAACCAAAAATACAAACATAGACATCAATGTAAACACTACTGCACCTGGATTACAGGGAAGAATTTTATGTAGTCATACTGATGATAGCTAACCTTTCTGGACTGCTGGGCTGTTCTGGAGGCTGGTGGCCTTAGAGGATGGCTTAGAGGAATCTGCATCAGAGTCTTTGCTGGTGTCTATGGAAACGATCACGTCTTTCATCCCTGATGGCTTTTCCTGCGAGGACAGCGACTCATCTGGCAGAAAATTAAAGGGGAGGGGGAATTAGAAATATACATAACAATATACAAAGCTAGTCCACATAAATAATTAATTACTACAGCTATGTTATGATCAGGTTTTTTTTTAATTCGTGGAAAATCTAATCATTACATTTCTATACATTTATTTACTAAGGTTGCCAACCTGCAAGTTGTTCTTGAACCAAAAATGTCAAATATTTGTTTGGAGCTGCTCAATGATGTGGATTTGATGAGTTTAATTTACCACACAACGCTTACTGTCAGTAAAATAGACAGTTTATTACACATTGTGTACCACTGTGCTGGGACTTTTGGTCAGACAAAACCAGATGTCACCTCAATCTGTGGAAAACTATCATTTTTTCCACTTGTAAGTTTTCATGCTTAGTATTGTGAATGTGAACATTGTGAACCGAACACATCAGTTCATACAGATTAAAACGTCAATCTCTGCTCGAAAATATCTTAAGACTGATAAGCGGATGGAAGAAGGAGGAAATAGGAGGAGAATAAGTAATGCCATTAATTATAAGTTGATTTATGCGATGTTATGTGACAATACTGGAAAAACACTCAGCTATATTTAATTTAATTTATCTGTATGTAATATGAGCTGATGCTACATATGTACTACTACAGTGTACTACTACTACATACAACTCTGCATGTGTTTGGTACCTTGCCCTTGGATATGGGAGACATCCAGCCCCTCTTTCAGTCGCAGGATAACAGCACCAAACTGGAAGTCAAAGGCATCACTTCAAAGGAAGGGGGGAGAAAAAAATGGTTCCCATTAACAGTGGACTGAAGCAATTTGCCCTAAACTAAACAAAGACAGTAAGAAACCCACAGAGTATTTAAGAAAAAAGATAAACAAGCACACAACAAGACTCAAACATCTTTCTCAATGCCACAGGTTGTACTCTTGTATTGCACTGAGCAACATACAATGGAAAATAAAGGGCAAATTTTTAAGCGTATTAGCTTTGATTTTAATACCATCGGACTGAACAATCTCTGACATTCAGCTCTAATGCTATAATCCTCACATTACAATGCAGAACCCATTCACCTCAGGTCTCACATGACTGCTTTAGAGTTCAACAGGACAACAGATTTCTCATGGACTTGTTTTAATCCAAGGGAGATCAAAAAGATCAAAAACATGACAATTACACTGTATCCCATAATGGCTAGCATGTTTCTACTACTGTTTATATAAAAAGAAGTTTTTGTATACATTATATTTTAACATATTTGAATAATATCAAAAACAACTGATTCTGTTTATCTGTAATTGTTTTCTAGCGTTTTCAGTGGGAGAAACATTTTGTCACTCATGCAAGTGACTTCTTCAGTCTGAGCTGACTGCAGGTTTCCCAATATTACAAAATGTACATTTGCATAATGACTGAAACTAACACCACTGACTAGCAATGGACCGTGGTCAGTTTCATGATCATTAATATGCAAACTGTCATGAACGTTATTCAATGGCCATTCACAGAGATTTGGGGAATGGCTCCTATCACAACCTTGTAAGAAAGAGAGATGCACCCTGGACATTTGTCAAAGCTGGGAAGACACCTAAAGAATGCTTCAAGCAATCCAAGAGAGAAAGACAACTGCTGTATAGAGTACACAGCAGTTGTATAGAAACAGTATGAGACAGCTGAGATGCATTTCCTCTAATCATTGTGTCTCTGTGGTTTTAAAACCCCAAAACACACTGTGCCAAAAATGGGTCCATCCCAAGGATGGGGTCAAACTGCATAAACAGAGTAACATAGCATACGCTGTTCAGTGCCAAAAGGATTGCTATGATTTATACATCGGGGAAACCAAACAACCTAAGGGGATTGGGACAACACAGAGGAGCTAACTCATCAGGCCAGGACTCTGCAGTCTATTTACACCTAGACGCTCTTTCAGTGATGAGGATGTACACATCATGGACAGAGATGAACGCTGGTTTGAGCGCGGAGTCAAGGAGGCCATTTACGTGAAAAGGGAAAGACTATCTCTGAATCGAGGAGGGGGCCTAAGGGTACATCTTTTGTCATCTTACAATGCTGTGATTGAAGCCATTCCCCAACTCTCTGTGAATAATACTCATGATCATCAAGGTTAATGACAATTTCCATATTAATGATCATGAAACTGACCTCACAGCCCATTGATCATCAGTGGTACTAGTTTCAGGCATTATGCAAATGTACCGTTTATAATATTGGGGAAACCTGCAGTTAGCTGAGACTGAAGTCACTTGGATGAGCGACGAAACGTTTCTCCCACTGAAAACGCTACGTCCAGATCAACAGAATCAATTTTGTGGGAATGAGATGAGTTGTTAAGGATATCCTTAGTTTTTCTGTTGGTAAGCTGTTTTTGCTGCTGTGAGCTACTGTTAGACTGTTAGTTGTTATTGGCTGGTGTTAATGAAACATGTCTGTGAGGCTTCTCAGTCATCCAGGTCATCGTAGTCTAAGGAGCTTGGAAAGAAAAGCATCTGGACTTCTTTAATTTTCTTGAAGACGTTTCACCTCTCATCCGAGAAGCTTCTTCAGTTCTATGAGCAACTGGTGGAGAGGCCCAGATTTTTATTTAAGCCCTATAGGAGTGTCCCCCAAGGGGGTCATGGACTCCCTATTGATCCTCTTCCGAATCACACGAGCCAAGGTGTGAAAACAGGTGTGAGTCACAATCAGCCAAGGTTTCGGGTGAACCCACTGTGAAACCTAGCCCCACCCTATCATGTGATTTCCTGAGGTCAAACAGCCAAGGATATGAGTGGGTGTTAGTGAAACTTTCTCTGAAGTGGATCCAACATTGCTGGACTCAGATTCCTAAAGAATGAACCATCATACCCTGTGAAAGTGTAATCAAACTGTTTAAGGAAAAGTGTGATTTTTACGACACTCGAGCCCAAAACTACCTGGCAAAATGTTAGCTTATAACGAGCTGCTCTAATGGCCCTGCTGACAGCACGCAAATGCCTATGAGTTCTCCTGGCCTCCATGTTTGGGGTACTAAGCGTTTGCCGACATGCACAAAACAGGATTAGTTGTAAGAGAGACATCCTTCCCAGCCACTGAATTCAAATATGTGAGAGAACTTGGCAGCTTCCAGAATGGACCACTTGTGCCTTTTATGTTACCTAGAACCTATACCACTGAAAAATTAATAAATCTGTTAGGGTGGTTGCATATGTGTGCACACCATTAAACTATGAAATATTAGTTTATTAGTGTCAACAACAAAATTGTTGAAGCACCTTTTTGATTTAATCACAGCAGTCAGTCTTCTTGGGTACACACCTGCCAACAATTACAGAGACTGATTAGCCCTATGTAACATCCAGCTGTCCTAGTAGGAGTTTCCTGACATTCATCCAGTTGCGTACTAAAGCAAATTCATGGTTTATAGAGCGCTTACAAATCAACAAAGTGAACTCAGTATTGAAAATATTTCTTCATAAGAAGGGTATAAATTTTCCACAGCATTGGATGTACCATCGAACACAGTGAAGACTTGCTGAAAGAAAAGAAAGAGTGTTTGTTCTTTTATATAATTTTTTTCTTCTCTTTGGATTATTCTACTTACTGGATCATGCTGATGTAAGTCTCCACATTCATCATGTCCCCATCCCTCCAGTCATTCTTGAAGCCCAGAACAAGGGTGTTTGGCTTGAGGCGGCCAAGACCAGCAGCCTTGATTGGACCAGAAATAGGAATAACAGATTAATCATTTCTTAAATGTGGCTCATTTCCAAAGAATAAGCAAAACTATGAGTGTGGAGCAGGAAATAAAAACAGTTCAGTCCATACAGTTTTAAGCCTGCCACTTGGGTCCAATCTTAAAGGAGACTCATGTTATCCACTCTCAAGTTAGTTACCGATAGCAAATAATGTGTGAATAATTACTTCCAGGCACCTTACTCCTCAGTCCTGAAAATAACCACAGTCTCACTTTGACTACAGTAATACACCTGGGCTACCTTATGCAATTTTATGCCTTTTTACCGAGACACCACATCTCTCAGTTTTGCTGACCTCTCTTCACAAGTGAAGTAAATGTTCCTTTTAATTTGCACTGAATGGATTTGTTCCAGGCTAGCTTTGACCAAGAGCTATTGCCCCATTCCAGACACAATGGGAATTCAAAAGCGATGGAGCACCCACTACTTGACCCACCCCCACTAGGATCTTCCTGCCACCACTTACAGTTGTTAAAAGGACTAATCTCTTTTTTTTAGCATCAAATAATCATTAGCTTCAACTCACTGTCTTAATCTTAATAACTTGTTACTGGGCTCTTGAGTGTTTATAGTTTTATCCAGATTTCCGGTTATTTCTGTACATACTGTAGATCCCAATATACTTCACATAATTCACAGGAACACATTTGTTTAAGGAAATGACAGCCTTTCAAAAATCATCCTCCAGTTAGTGCTGCTGTTTATGTCACAGCCTCTGTGTGAGTCACTCTTCTTAGTAAGCACATGTTCTTTTCATTTTATTTTGGGATTAATCGTTACGGCCTAACATACCAGATGAAAATTCTTCCTAGTTTTAATGTTTAAATCATGGATCTGCATGACTGGTCTAGTCATTGTCAGAAATATTAGTCAGTTACTTACTATTAATGTACAACAGCATTTACCAGTTCAGAAGTATTATGCCTTCAGCCTCTACTATAGATGGCTCGGCCCAACAAACACAAAAAAAGTATTTGAAGAATACAAAAAGTAACATACAACTCTGAATACAATTTAGTTTTCCTACCTGAAGCAAGTACTGAGAGCCTTGTTTTAGGTCCTCAGCAAACACTGGCGTGTAGAAGGCTTTGGTCTCGTTCTTCAGCAGCCAGCGTTGGTAGCGAGCCTGATCTGTGGCAAGCTCTTTGAAGTTTGGTCTTCTGTAGCCCTATGGAGACAGAAGGCCAAATTAATCCAACAGCCTTAAATTTATCGGTGTTGGGATTGTGGAACAAATGAGCACAAAGTTTCAAAGATGACAAGATGCTAAATTCAATAACATTTGATGTGTGAAAGTTAAACAGAAGAATTTAACGTGCGGAACAATCACCTGCTCTGAACCTCTGCCTGCTTTTGTGCCTTTTTCGTTCAGTACTCTGCAGTACTTATTTTTAAAATACAAAAGACCAGGCTATTCCAAATCGTTCACTAGCTTTGTGTGCAACATTAGGGCTGTGCGATATGACGAAATATTAAAACGACATATTGTACTCCATCGTTATTTCATGCTTTCGAAAACTCTTCACTGCAATATGTTTTTCATTGCTTTCTAAAAAAAGAAAAGTCACCACCACCATCCAAAACGTAATAAAAGGACAGAGTAAAAAATAGAAACGCACAAAGTATCACCAACTGCTGCACCTGCAAGAAAAATAAACATAACACCTGGAACAAACATTCGAAAATGCGCAGGTACATAAATCGATCTTCTATGGTTGTGTGTGTGCATGTGAGGACAGAAAATTGGCATCCCACTAAACATGTGGGGACCAACATTCACTTATGGGGACAAAATGCCCGTCCCCACGAGTTTGAAGGCGTGTTTGATGCTCAAAATGTGCTTTTAGTGTTAGGGTTACAATTAGCCTCAACCTAACCATAACCTAAGGGTTAGGGTTAGGCATTGGTTTTTGATGGTTAGAGCAAGGGACCAGGGAAAGCATTATGTCAATTAGATGTCCTCTCCAAGATATGAAAACCTTATACACATTTCACATTTTTCTCCTGGTTGCCTGTGCCCCACCTGCATTGGCTCCATATCCTACAGTCTAAGAACCACCGATGCAACCAAATCCAGAGGCTCCCACAGCATATCAAAGTCTTCATTTAGATTGCCTGCTAATCAGTGCTATGTGGTTTAAACAGTTTGGTGAAGAACTGGATGAATCTAGCTAAAAAATGACTTTTAAAGAGCAATTTGACAGCTAATTCATCAGTAGCAAAAAACAAAAAAACAAGCCAAATGACATCTGCTCACCGTGCGAATATGGCCACAGATCATCAGGCCTACATTCTTGGTGAAACTGTGGACCAGATCCAGAAGGGCAGGACGAGAGTTGGGATAACCAGTCATCACCAAACACTGGGGTCTGCAATAAGACACATATGAGAGAAAACATCCACCAAGTGGGTATCTGCATCATCCTTTACCACATCTATAAAAGCAGAGAAGGGATGCCATCTTTTGCCAAGTTTACAGAATTATTTGATTTTATGCTTTATGTGTAGCCACCTTTTCATTTGACCTTCCCAGTGACCTTTAGTCTTCTTAACACACAAACACCCACACCCATATACAATCAGACACCAGAAGCAGAGTAATTAACATCAAAGCAAATATGTTAGCATGATAGGATTATTGGACACAATACAGAGGCAAGAAAAACTTCAGAGGAACAAAACAAATTCTTGAATTTTGAAGATTCAGCCTTTTAATCTCCTCTTTGGTTTTCTGCCATGAGAAATGTCCAGTAAATCCACAAAACAATTACTGAGCCAATTTGTTACATGTGCAAGCTTTAAGAGAATGAACACATGCACACAACATGAGGCTGTATATATAAATATACTCAATATGTTTCAATACATTTGAAAATTAATCATCTCCACCTCCACAAAGTCTCTACTTTTTCCCCATAATGGTAAAAAATTAAAATTGTTTCATGAAACACTAAGGCTGAGTGAAAAAAAAATGCTCAACTAACAGGAGTTTAATAACTTGATATTATTATCATGTCAAATTTTGTTCTTCTCAGGCTACAAAAATCCAGAGGTGAACGACTGGCTGAAGAACCACAAAGATTGTGTTGTGCGACACATGGTGCAACGTCAAAATCACTGCATGGCACTCGCAACACTGTGAGCATAAATCGAGTATAGCAGCTGAGCTAAACCTAGCCCAACACGAGATAAACAATTGACAGAAGTTTAAAGAGACTTTGGGAATGAAGAAAACCCATCAAGTAACATGAGGTTGGGGAAAAATGATTAGAGGATAACATAACCAGATGTCCATAAGCGTCCAACCGAGAGCTACCAAGCAATCGCTTTATATGTGGACCGAGCTTGAGTGTTTATCAAGCATGGTGAGTAATAATATTGTGCTTCCATAACTCAGATGCCATCTACACTTGCAGGTAAGAATGGTTCAGCTTCAACAATCACGTTTCTGTTTGGTACCTGAAATTCTTGACGTGGTCCTCCACTCCACTAAGGTGCAGAGTGTGGGTCAGGGCCTGGTGGTAGGTCAAAGCCTGGGTCGATGAGCCCCAGTTCACATCTGGAAGGGAGGACACATGCAGGCAGAAACACAGTGGAGTTAGCAAGTGTGTTTATGGGTCAGATTGCTGGACTAAAGGCTACCTGACCCATGTGGTGTTAACGTCAGTGAAAAGGCCTAGTGTATGTGTAGCTGCATGTCAAACTGAGTGTTCTCACAGGTGTGTTTAGAACTGTATAGCCAGCTTTTAGTTTAAAGAGCTGCCCCAGTCAGATTATGGATTCAAAACCAGAACCTTCTTGGCTGATATCCCAGAAAGTTGATTCTGTTCATCTGGATGTAGCATTTTCAGTTTGAGAAACAATTTGCCTTTCTTCTCTCCTGGATCATTTGGAGCATTCTTTGGGTACCTTTAACATATATCCAGCTGGGATAGCAAAATTTACTCAGGGCCTTTTTGATATGATTTTCTTCAGCTTCCCTCATGGCTGTGTCTGTAGGGATGGGGCTCAGTCTTTACTGTAGCATCTTACAATGCTGTGATTGCAGCCATTCCCCAACTTCCAACTCTTTGCATACTAATGATCACGAAACTGTCTCACTGTAAGTCAGTGCTGCTAATTTTCAATGTTGTGCAAATGTATAATAATAATTTATAGCCATTAGGGAAATCTGCAGTCAGTCAAGACCGAAGAACTCACTTGGATGAGTGGTGAAATGTTTCTCACGCAACATCCAGATAAAGAATCAACTTTTTTGGAATTTCCTTACCTGGATGACTGAGCACAAACCAAGATTCCTTGCTGAGAGGTAAAAATACTAACCACTACACAACATTTTTGGAAAAGCCAGAGATATGTACAGGTTCCATAAAAGACTGAGGTGTGCAGGGACTTTTAAGTTAACCTCATTAATGCAATTAATGCAACATATTCCTCAACCTTAGAAAAAAAATAACACCACAGAACATCTCCTATAAATTAAATCAATACAATAAAATTGTATTTATATAGCACAAAATCACAACAACAGTTGCCTCAAGGTGCTTTATATTGTAAATCGAGACCCTACATTAATACAAGAATACAAAAAAAATTACAAAATTCCTATAAGTCGCCCTATCAGCAAACACTTGGCGAGACTGGGAAAGAGAAATTCCTTTTTAAAAAGAAAAAATCTTTAACAGAACATGGAGGAGAAACCATAAGCAGTGACAGGTTAGGGCTAAACACCGTACTGCGGATAGAACACTTGGCTTATTAGCAAAATACTTCACAGCATGTAAATCATGGTTAACTGTCATCTTACCTTCTCTCTAGTGTCTTGAGACAACTTTCGTTGTGAACTGGTGCTACATTAATAAAACTCAGTTTAACTAAATGACAACCAATGTATAATTCTTATATCATATTGGTACTTGGTAATTATTTTACCCCATAAAAAAAAAAGAAAGAAAAAAAAAAAAAAGAAATGCAGTGAGGAATTTTTGGTCAAATTTGGCGTGCTTTCCAACTCACCTGGCTTCTTGTGACTAACATAGATATAGAGAGCCATAACAATGACATTTGTAAGAAGGGCAGCTGCCCAGTTGATGACAAACATCACCCCACAGCAGAGAATGGCTCCGGCAAGGGAAACCCACATGTTGTAGTATTTGAAGCTAGGTCTCCAGCCTGTAACATCGATGTAAATTAGTTACAAAATAGCAAAATACAGTTAAAATGTCACACAAAGAGTGCTAGTCACATATAATATGCAAACAAAAAGTTAAATAACTGCTCCAGCTGGGCATGAAGACGGTCGTGTGCATGAAACAGGACCTTACTGTAACTTTTGGCAATGAAAATGAAAGCTTGTGTTTGTTGTGACTATTTGCATTGGTGCATTTGTAATTTATAACATGAGAGCAAAAGAACCATTGCGTTGAATTCTACGAGCATTTACTTTAAAAGCAACTCAAGATTCTTCATCACTGGTAAGAAGAGTTGGGTCTAGTTATGTTAGACCACAGAGCAGCCCTTAGTGGGTGGATCTGCAGTCAAAACCAAAGAACGCTCATCAGGTCAAAAGCAATTCTGACATGGTGAAGGAGATCCAGATGGTGCCACTGAGCACTTCAAGTAAAGCAGTAGGACTGACTGCATCAGTCACTGTATCAGTGTACAAGGTGACAAGGGATTTTGCTTTTTATTGGAGCAGTCACAAAACTTTTTGATTTCATTTGATAAAGTTTAGGTATTATGTGCAAAAATTAGAACTGAAAACTGAGTTAAATTCAGTTAAGGCTGAGTAGAAGTTCTTTTTCAGACACTTCAGCTGGGAACAAATTAAATAAGACCAGCAATGTGGGAGGTTAAAGAACAGGAAATGTTGAGTCAGCCTCCATTTAAAGAAGCTTATTATAAAACAGTCAATGTTGCTGTTAGAGAGGAGGGATAATGTTTCAGATGGAGCTAGGCATATGTTTGGGTTAAAGAATGAGTTGACAGTCTACTAGAAGTTATACGAGACATTAGGGACCATATTCATTCATTGGACAGTACAGAAACTAGAATAGTGGGATTTTAGTGATGGGATACAGTTGGTGTGTGTTTGGTTACACAATGACAGAGTCTTTAAAAAACAGGACATAAAGGGTACATTGACAGTGTCATTCCTGGGTCTATGCGGGGACTTTAGGAGTCCCAGAAATGAGAAAGTAATTGGCTCTGAACAATTTTGAACTGGCCCTGAACTGAAAGTAATGTTTGTGTTCCAAAGAGAGAAATCTATTACACCATCATACTGTTTCTGTACTCTCTAAATGAGTCATGTACCATTTAGGTCCACGTAATTTTATGACCTGCTGGAGGAATTGGAAAGAGAAAAATAATCTGTACCTGCAGTTCTGCTAAGGCTTTGGTGTGTGTGTGTGTGTGTGTGTGTGTGTGTGTGTGTGTGTGTGTGTGTGTGTGTGTGTGTGTGTGTGTGTGTGTGAGTGAGAGTGTGAGAGAGAGAGGGATGGGGGGGTGTAGAGAGAGGAGGGGGAAAGCAAAGAACTCAATATACGCCATCAATAAATAGTAAATGAACTGATTCTTATATGGGACATTTCTACTCTACATGATCACTAAAAGTGCTTTATACAACTTGCCCCATTTGCCCATTCACTTTTCCCTGTGCTTTTTTTCCTATGCAAGTGTTTTCTAACTAACATTCGCACACATTCCTACTCCAATGGATACATTGGACAGCAACTTGGAATTGGTATCTTGCCCAAAAATTGCAGACTGGAGCAGCCAGGGATCGAGCCACTAACCTTCCAGTTAGTAGATGACCTGCTCTACCTCCTGAGCTACAGCCAGCCGCATCACTGAATTTTTCATCAGTCTACAGCCAAAGTGTGACTTCACCAAAATTAGTAAAAAGAAAGAAAAAAAACGGAGAACTTTCACTTATCAGTAGCTGAATCTATTTGTTCAGTTTTTGAGATGTATACGTTTCTGAGACTTTTGTCACTAGAATAGAGAGATGGGTAGCAAGGGAGCAGGAGACTGCATCTTATCCCACCTAAGATTGATGGTTACTAATCTTAACAGGTAATTACATCAGATATACGACACACTTTTTCCACAAATACTAGAGACTGCATCATATAGATGAATTACTGTAGAGAAATAAGAAGTAAAAACAAGAAAGTGAGTATCAGCCATTTTTGAAAATCTGCCATTCTGGGCAATTTGAGATTTTTGACTTAAACTGAGGTTCTTCTTTCAGACAAGTGGAGGGAAATAGTCTAAAAACAACTTTCATTTGGCTAGCCCTTTGTGGTTGACAAAGACTAACATTTCAGGAAACAGATAAACATCACCTGCCTTCTTGTGTAAGCCTAACAGTACTGTCCCAATATTGTTACAACATTAAATGACAATATGCCTTCTATGTTTATGATCAACTGTCCGAATTGAATTTTCTTTGTCTAAGATGCATCAGGACAGTCTCATTGCAAACGAGTAAGTGATTTTTAAAAGACTTCATCCAAAAAACTGTTAACACACAACATTATACCTAATGACATGAATGCCTGCTTTTTACAATCTGGATTGGATTACAATAACCTCGTCTATTGTCTTAATTTGTTGATCAAACACTTTATTATGCTTAGATTCTCCCATTTCTAAATGTACTGATCTTACCTGGTGAGTTAGCCAGTGAGGCATGGAACACGGAGAAGTTGATCAAGGCATATGATGCCAAGAAAAAGTTGGAGATAATGGGTGCAATAGTGTTCAGCTCAGCTGCAAGAAGAAAAGCACCAGTCAACTCAGAAAAGTTAAAAATTTCACCTGTGATTTTATGTCCAGTCAAAAAAACAAAACAAAAAACAAAACAAAACCCTTTTGAATAAACACTCAAACTCTCAGGATGAAGACAGTGAACAGATCGGCTGCTGCTGACTCCAGCATGTGGTCATGCAGTGTGCCATTACTGTAAAATTTTAAAAATTTAGGCACCTAAAAAGGTAAGGGTTTTAACAACTGTTGTATCAATATCAATTTAGTTCACTAGTCTGTAAAAGTACTTTTATTAGAAGCTTGCAAAAAACAAAGAAAACACTACAGACAAGAGTTATTGTCAAATTTTAGACCAGTTCCCATGTTCATAAAACTGACAACACTTTAGGATGAATTTCAGAGGGCAGTAATGATCCTGTTTCTGTATCAATTCAAGCAAACAAAGAATGAAATGTGGAGCAGAGCAGCTGAATCAGGTGGGTTTCAGGCCTACAGAGGGGGAGGTGCGAATATACAGCTGCAGACTGGGGCTGAGCAGTGTGAGTGCTGGATGGCAGAGGCCCTCCAGGTCCGCTCAAGAGGTTGCAGATGTGGACAAGACGTAAAATCTAACCATTCTACTTTTACAACAATTTATTACACTGTGTTATCATTATGTGTCTTATTTGCTGGTTCAATCCATTTCACATCAAGCCCTCTGTTTCGTTATATTTATTTTAGCATAACTATTACTACACGTTATCCAAAGTTCATTTGAAAGTTTTCCATACTGTTCTTCTTCTACAATAATTACAATATTTAGACGTGTCAGGTTTTACTGATGTTAACTTTATATTTTAAAACCTAAAATCAAATAAAGGGGGTAAAACAAGTATTGAACACATCACCAGTTTTCAAAGTAAATATATTTCTAAAGGTGCTACTGACATGAAATCTCACCAGATATTGGCAACAACCCATCCAATCCAAACATGCAAAGAAGACCGTGTG
Organism: Oreochromis niloticus; assembly: GCF_001858045.2. Taxonomy (NCBI): domain Eukaryota; kingdom Metazoa; phylum Chordata; class Actinopteri; order Cichliformes; family Cichlidae; genus Oreochromis; species Oreochromis niloticus. Next base: position 8,726,788 of record NC_031972.2, read on the forward strand.
AAAGAATGGGCCAAAATCACATCTGAGCAATGCATACGACTAGCTTTCCCATACAGGAGGCATCTTGAAGCTGTCATCGCCAACAAAGGCTTGGTTTGAAGTATTAAACAAATTTCAGTAAGCGTATTTAATACTTGGAGATCACACAAGGTTTCTTTGAAAGTGTGGATTGGATGGTTTGTCACCAACATCTGATGAGAACATCATGTCAATAGCACCTTTAGAAATACATTTACTTATTTACCTATTTTACCTGCTGTATTTTAAAAAGTTGACAACATAACTTTTTTAACAAATGACTTCTTCGCCATTAGTTCTTTTGTTGTAGCATGGGGTCAAAAGTCTCCCTTTATTGGTATAGAGTATTTTTCTGGGTATAGATATCGCGATCAAAATTCTAGTATCATGACATCATTCTAAATGTACCTAAGGTAAGTGCACAGGTACAGCATGCACCAACGTGGGTTTTTTCTGTTTAGAACAAACACTGCGTGAAAACACCGGTTCTCACAAAAGAGAACAAGGGTTCTGAGAACCACGGTGCTCTTAATTTCCAGCTAATATTTTTGTACGGTTGTATGTGATCAAGTATGAAAAGCAATCAGCAAGCAAGCAATGAGTGAAGCCATACCAATGAGGATAAAGGCCAGAGCGATACCGAAGGTCAGGATGTATCCTCGTAGGGGTTCATTGTTCTTGCCGTAGCCTTTGGCAAACATTTGCAGGCCAGGATAGATGTTGTCCTTACACAAAGCCTGTGGAAACAAAAACCTTTGTGTTGTCTCACTGGAGTTTAAGCTTTTTATAATCAAACGCTATAAGAAAAACTAAATAAATAATTTACATTTTTCCATCATTCAATACTGCAATTTATTATATACAGTACCTTAAAGCTTGGATCTGATCTTACCTGAAAAACTTTAGGTGCACTAACTAAAGAGGCCAGTGCTGAGGATAGAGTGGCAGAGAAGATGCCAGCAGTGATGATGGGCCCAAAACCAGAAACAAGGCTCATAACCTGAACAAAAGATTACATGTAAATTGAAAAGTTAGATGTCCACATTAAAAAAAAACCCATTAACATTCATCTTCTGATAAAGTTGTTTTTTAATATTCATCTTCTTTTAGACTCATTTGATACCTGGAAGTCCCTATGCAGTCCATAGCGGCAGGTATCCTCATTCTTGCAGGTAGAGAAGTCATAGCCAAATTTGCAGGCAGCAGTGGAGCAGTTTGCCATGAACTGAGAACTAATTGTGTCATTCACATTTCCACTGGCATCTCTCAAAATACAGGAGCCTAGTTTTTAAAAAGTATTATGCACATATTAGATTTTGTATTTAAAAAGGATGTGACAACCTTGCAAAAATGCAGTCTATTAGCAGGTACTATACACCACCTGTTGAAACAGCAACACCCAGGTAGACTATCCCTGTGATTAATATGGCTAGAAGGGTCCCTTTGGGGATGGCCATCTGTGGGTCCTGCAACAACCAACCACAACAAAATTTTAAGATTACAATATATAACTGGATACACGGCTTTAAGATGAGTACATCAAATCTTACAGCCAATTCAACGCTATGAGGTCAGTCTCTATACCAAAGTTGTTTGAAAAATTGTTTTCAACAGCCTTAATCAGTGGAAGCATAGTCATATTCACCTGCACAGTACAATCTACAAAGTAAACCTTTACTTGGTTTGACACTATATCAACATTCATCACATGGCTACACATGACTTACAGCAAGGTCTCCTGAAATGTTGGCTCCAGCCAGAATACCAGTGGCAGCGGGGAAAAAGATCGCAAACACAGAGAAGAACGTCTCTCCTCGGAAGTCTGGACCAATGTTCTCCCACATTATTGAAGCTGACAGAAAAAAGATCAAAGGCCAACTCTGATACAGCAGTGTGTAAAAGCCAACATGAGCTCTCAGATTTATGAGGAGGTATTAATGAGGTGTTTCTTGTATTATTATTTTTTTAAACAAACAAACAAACAACAGACGTCCTACCATCATAGCCCATGAATCCCTTAGCTTCCTTTGACTTCACAGGAATGAAGCTTCCAATAAAATAGTTGAAGATAGCTGTGATAAGGACGACGAGTAAGAAGATCTGGGCCTAAAGGAAGCAATTAAAACCAGTGTATTAATGTGTAGTGGTTAAATTGACTACACCTGCAGTATATCTGCACGGTTGTCCGAGTCTCATGTAAACAGAAGCAGCAACAGAATTGCAAGCATTTTCCAGCTTTCTAAGCTGCCAAATTTTGGAGTGTAGTCCTGTATTGGTTTAGCTTATGAAACTTGCTAACAGCTTGCCAACAATATAAACTGAAGCTTTCCATGTTACCTTCAAATTTGGATTTTTGTTTTGGATCCCCACCTCCCAACACCAACACAATCACACATGCACACAATAAGACCGAACTTAAGTCTTTATAAAAACAAATTTTACAACCAATAAGTGTCACTACTTTGGCTACATTCATGTTTTATATAGTTTCATACAGGTGTAAGTTTCTATGAAATGGGATGTTGTGCATACCTTGGCCTCCCACTCCATTCCTGCTACAGAGATGCCCAGAAGAATGATTATTGTAATGGTGCCAATGATTCTGATATCGTTGATTTCATCTGTCATGACGGCATCTATACCCTGAGATACAATACAAGGACTTGGTAAATTGAATGACAATGATCTGCAAACAGTGTTTTGATACGGGCTTTTCTCTATCAATGATGCCAGGACAGCCCACTCCTGCTGATCACTGACCAGCTGTAATTATCAGCTTTCTTCAATGCAATGTGAAATCCTAATAGACTTACAACCAGAAGTTCCACAACAGTCTCAGCAAAGCCCACCACATACATGGCAACAGCCACTGCATTGGCAAAGGCAAAGATAAGACCAATAGAGCCTCCAAACTCTGGGCCAAGACTTCTTGAAATCAGGTAATATGCTCCACCTGAAAATAGCAGGGAGTGTTAGCAAACGTTCAGTCATGCAAAGTCAGTCTTGCAAAGTCAGTCATTCAGTCAAGCAAAACATACCTCCCTTTACAAATCCATTGGTGGCAATGGCAGAGGTGGAGAGCCCAGTGATGGTTGTCACTACAGTAGCCATGGCGACGATCACACAGGCAAGAGCTGGAGAAGAGACCACATCATGAACTCCAAAAACACTTTAATAATAATAAAAAAAAAATTGCATAATACTTAACAGTTTTTTAGCAGCCTTTCCAATCACTCTCATGTCTCTCTAAAAAGTAACAGCACAAGCCAATGCAGCAATGTCTGTCGCATGTCTCACGTTGTGGTGATATTTCACATCAAAGTGGAAAATTATCAACATGTGCCAGGGGGCTAGGAATATTGGGCTTAGCTGAGTATGAACTAGCAGAGAAAGAGTGATGAACACAAAAATGTCAATAAACAAGGGGCAATGAGACATATGCACCTTGCTAGGTTTTCTGGAAAGTAATACTTAATACAGCGACCCTTGTTTCATTTTTATCATCCTGGTAGATGGAAGGTTTTTTGTTTTTTTTAAGAACATCTCTGTACATTTTTTTTCCCATTCATCCTTCCTTCAATTACATGAAGCGTGCCAGTGCCATGTGGTGAAAAACAGCCCCACAACATGATGTTCGATTTCTGTCCCATCTGACCAGACTAGATTCTCCCAAGATTAAACCGACTTGCCGCCATCTTTTTCAGCAAACTTTAAACACACTTTTCCACCATGTAATCAGTGGAGTCTTGCGTGGTGAGCAAGCATACAGGCCTTGGCAGTTTAGTGCATTATTGATGGTTTTCTTTGAAACAATTGTAACTATTGATTCTGGCTCAAGTGGTTCTTGGCTCTTGGACAACTCTTCTGATAATTCTTTTCACGCCTCTGTCTGAAATCTTGTAGGGAGCACCTGGTTGTGGCTGGTTTAGGTTGAAATGATGTTCTTTCAACTTTCGCATTTTGGCCTTTAGAACCACCAATGGCACCAATGCTATCATCACATTTTACAATACTAAGGTTACAAACATTTGAGAGAGTTTATTTTTACCCATCACGTGACACCTTGTTTTTTGGAGAGACCTGTATATAGGCCATCATCTGGGACTGAACCACCTGATATTAATTTGCACTAAGTAGCAGGATTGCTTTCTAAGTCATGATGATTTGAGCTGGAGTCATGACTTTCTACGCCTTAGATATACATTTACTTAGATTTGTAATGTGTTCAATGCTTATTTTACCCACTGTCTTTATGGTTTAATTTGTATAGATTTTGAGAGAAGCATTTCCAAGCTTCCTTCCTTTTTTTATAAAGTGATGATTTGCTCAGATTAGATTTTTCCAAAATATTATTTGATACTAAAATTAATACCTAATGAAGACACACAATTGCAACAGTATTGATACCAATAATGCAATTTTGTCTTCCTGCAGCTGACACACTAGCAGCACTACTGCAGACTGGGACACAGCTCCTCCCCTTACTAACAGGTGAAGTAGTTAACGTTCATAACACCAAATGACAATGGAAGAATTTCAGTTCTATTCCCTATATAGATATATAGGGCCAAGTCACAACAACAGTTGCCTCAAGGCACTTTATATTGTAAGGTAGAGGCCCTACAATAATACAAAGAAAACAGAAAACCCCAACAATCACATGATCCCCTTTGAGATAGGCGCTTTAGTGACAGTGGGAAGGACTCCCAGCAGAACCAGGCTGGAAGGGTGGCCATTTGCTCAGCAGGGGTAAGGGGTCAGAGGTCACTAGTGTCCTGGTTTTAATACTGAAGTATTAAAAAGCCATTAATGTTAAATTGGCTAGCGCACATTTTAACAATGGCCATTTAACTATTAGCACAAACAATTATTGTTTGTGGCCAATAATATAAAATGACTTTCACATGTCTGGTCTAGAGTGTGGAGAACTAAAGCGTGAAATCTGTATCAGAGGAGCCAGTTCAGACAGGTTTCAGGTTTGAAGAGCAAAGCTGAAGATGTCAGGAGTTGCAAACCGTAAAGGCGTAGCAATGTGAATGCTGGATAAGTGAGAGAGGGGAGGGGAGAGAGAGAGGGGGAGAGAGAGAGAGAGAGAGAGAGAGGGAGGGGAGAGAGAGAGAGAGAGAGAGAGAGAGAGAGAGAGAGAGAGAGAGAGAGAGAGAGATCTGGCAGATGTGGACATGAAGATGAGCTTAAAACTTTCTACTTTTACAATAATTTATTAAAATGTATTCCTTACTTTGCTGTGTGGTCAGTTTTAAAATCCAGGGAGTGACTGGTTCAATCTTTTGCAGTAAGTACTCTGTGTTTTCATATATTCTTTATTTGTTTGTGACTAATACTACACTACTTTTCATTTTTCCAAAATAATTTTTAACTTTTCCATAATACTCTACAACAATTCAATAATTTATGTGTTATTTAATCTTTGTTCAATAGTATGTTTTTAAATACATTTTACCTTCTGTAAACCATCTGTACAAATGAAATGACTTAATTGTAAATACTTATTTTGTTAAACCAAAGTTATAATTAAAATTAACCTTTTCAAGAAATGAAAACAGATACCAAGTATTCCCTTGGCTATCAGGATCTGGCTTGAAATTCTAGTATCATGACAACCCTAGCTCTCATTTTAATGCTAATGTGGATGCAAACAGATTCCACATTAAGCACCTTTAAATGGTAATGACCCAAAACCAAGATGGGGTTGATCTTGAGCAGTGCCATCAGGTCAGAAAGAAATGTGTAAAGGAGGAGCAGTGGACAGTTATAGTCTCTTATTATAACTGAAAAAGATGTCATTAAAACCCTTGCACCTCTGACTCTAATCTAGAATAAAAATCATGTACCCCTCCCCCCTTTCTACTTACCAATTCCAGCCTGGCCCACAATCCAGGACATACGAATGAAGAGCATCACACCCCAAATGTTCAACATGCAGCGTACCTACAGAGATGAAGGAGTGTTACTCTTGACACCATATAAAAATCAAATTTGTCAGTCTATATTAAAGTACAGAAAGTTAAACACTAAACATTTTTTTAACTTAACTAAAATAATAAATCTCCAAACCTGCACTACGTCCATCGCTGTCAATAAAACAAATCTCGTATTGAATTTTTTGTTTTTGTTTTTTCCATGTATAAAAATAATACCAAGTGAAAAACAGTCTCTCTCACTCAGGGGAGGGGGGTTGACTACAAACAACTGGGTCTAAAACTGATCATATCATGTTCAAGCTGGTACTAATTAATTACTAATGCCACCACATAAGCAGTTGTTCACCATTAGTTATTACAGTAACATATAATACCAAAGAAAAAGATTTTTTTAAAATGTGCATATGGTGCGTAAGGTTGCTTCTTTGTATGTTTGTTGAAATTTGTACTGCAAAGTTCAACAAGCTTGTTCTTATTTACACACAGCAATGAATAAGAGCCTATTTGTTTTCATTAAATATAAATACACCAAGCCACAAAAAAATATTCTGTAAGTTCAAAAACTGAGCAGATAACATTAAACATTAAAGTGAAAACAGATTTCTGTTAATCAAGTCTGTGGTAGTTGTTATTCTGACAAAGATTTTATCAAACACCAGTTCTCTATTCAGTGCTTCTTGCCTGTGACTGCAAAAAACTTCACATTTTGTATACAGAGCTCGCACTGTAGGTTAAAGCAGTTTTTACCCCTCTGGCAGAATGTCATTTAAAAACACTTAAAATTCCTCACACGGACTCCATAAGCAACACCATTCCCCAGTAGGGATCAGCCGAGGATCACATTTTACAAAGAAAACGTGAAGACAATACTTGATAAAAGTTATTAAAACCCAAGGTTTATATTACAGAGGAAGTAACACTGTCTCATATTAAAACAGAAGTAGGATGACAATATCCAGACACATCAACATGAATAATCCTTTAACCGCTTACTAGATTCAAACATGTCCTTTTTTACCCTCAGTGGTTAATATCACTAGCAAAAGCCACAATTATGAATTGCCTGGGCTGGTGAAAGACTAATAGTAAGTGGACTGCAGATAAAGTACAGAACAGAATGGAAAACACAGTACAGCCAACTGATGCCCATATTGGACTATAGCAGATATATCAATATTAATCTGTACTATCTGACACATAGCAATAGGAAAGCATTTTCTTAAGAACATAATGCAAACTAAGATGGTTGGACTAGTTTAGAAATATTGTTGGTTTTTACACTGAATTTGTTATTTTTCATCACCGTCTGCAGCACATGTGGCAAATATAAAAGGCTGTCAGACCATTTCCAAACACAAAGCTACATCTCAGACTCTCAACCTACAGGCCTCAGTTAGAATTTTAGTACAATTAAAGACTGAACAAGGCAGGCTTGTTTGGAACGGTTCCCTTAAAAAAGCTTCTTCTGTCTAACAGAACTTGGCAGCTTAGGTTTATAAAGCTGAATCTGAACTAACCACAAGACTCCTTTGGACAATTGTCACTAAAGTGGGGATGCACTTTGCCACCTTTGTGAAAATCAAAATGGCATGTTACCACAAACCTCTCATTTGTGCTGTCAATCAAGGTGTTCCATTAAAAGTCCAGCTCACTACCTAATTGAAATACTATGGCAGTACCTTAAAAGTAGTGTGCATGAACTGAAGCAATATTGTAAAGAAAACTAGGTCCAACTTTCTCCACAGCTAAAGTCCTCTTCAAACGACTACATCCTTACTTCTTCATATTTTGATTTAAAAACAAACAAACAAACCAGGAAATAAGTGAAACATGTAAGTACTTAAATCTTTTTACAACTAACAAGATTGAAGGTCAATATTTAAAAAAAAGAAGATAAAAAAAGCTAAATGACCATAATCTTCAGGAACAGTTTTGAAGGACCAGATGGGTCCTGTGTCAAGACTTTGCTGTATTTATTTTCCTATTTCTTAAAGACATGACTTTCAGTTGCTTACTGTTCATCTATTGAAGATAGTTTTGTAGGACTGGCACATCTTTTCGGTTATACACTTATCCAGTTTCCTCACATTTTTAAGGGCACACTGCACACCATCAGTAGATAGTCCAGGTTTTCAGCTCAAGGCTCTTTAGGAATCACCTTGTTTTTATACAACTATTTTTTGTTTTGGGGATATTAAAGTGCCTAAAATTTGAATTTAAAGTTGGTTCTTTGCTTAGTTGACTGTTATATGTAGACAAAATTCGTTCATCCCCTGGATTGGGTGCTTTTTCTGTGCTTGAATGATTTATAGGTCAGTGTTAATTGGCTTAACAGAATGACATACTTCGTTTTTAATCAAAGGACGGCATATTTCTCTCTCTACACACAACTAATGAAGCAAAGTAATAACTAAAATTTGACTTACCAGCACTCCCTTAATCCAACCAAACTTGACCACTCCTTTTGACTCAGCTGCTTCTTTAGCAGCAGCCTCCTCAGCTGGTGTAAGTTCATCACCGTTGGCAAAGCCATCCTCAAAGGGTTCCTAAGAAGCACAAAAAATAAAATCAGCAACAAGTAGAAGGAAACGTACTCTAAAGCGAAATGCTGGTGCTGCATCACCAATTAACCTAATATTCAGATACTAAGAAGAGTATTCTGAGGAACCCAGAGGAAACCCACACAGACAGAACAACATCCAAACTCTACAGAGAAAAGGGCTCAACTGGGGTTTGAACCATGGATCTTCTTGCTGTTCTAAACACTGGGGCAACCAGGTTTTTCTCTTCCCAATGAAATTGGGAACAATGAAGTTATTTTGAGTATAAGTAACAATAGGACTAGTTAACTGTATGGATTTTACTGTAAAGGCTGAGGTGAATGTTAAAAATCAATGTCAAAAAGTATTTAAATCCAAACCTTTGACACATTCAAAATACTTTTTAGCAATTTAGATAAACCCAAAATGTGTAGAGAAAAAAAAAAAAAGAAAAAAAAAGGTAAAATGCTGTATAATGAGAAAAGAATGCAATGATGTGCAAATCATTTAAATCTGATGTTTAAGTACAAAAATGCAAACAGAGCACATGAAACATTAAAACTGAGAAAGTGTTTAAAGTTATGAACATTTGGAGCACATAAATAAATCTGGGGCAGGAGTATGTTTCCCACTGTACAGCATGACATTAAACAACACACTACACGCAGTTAGGAACTGAATAGACCAATTGCTATAATTGAGACAGGAATGTTTACCTGTACCCAAATATAACTTTAGCTGCTCAACAGTTTGTGGCCTCCTTTTCATTTCATAATCTGCCAGATGTTTTCAATATGTAACAGATGCCAACTGCAGGTCACTATTTTTCTTCTCTGTCATTCTGGGATGTTGGGATGTGTTCTAATATAAGAGTTTTTGTTGTTTTTAAGGTTTGGACTTTGTTCATTCTGAGTATCCCAGTCTAACATTTGTTGAAACACACTGTTGGGACCAAATTGAAAATAAATACATGAATGAAAATTAAGATCTCAGTTTGAGCATTTGTTGTAATAGTAATTGTATTATTCGTAATCAAAGTTAACAGATTTCAGATTTAAAAACTGCTGCATTACATATTTTACATAGCATCAAAAGCGGCATTTGCTAATAATAATGCCTCACAGCAAGACAATCTGAAGTTCCAACCCAGACAAGACCCTTCTTTTGACAGTTTGCAGGCTTCTTCGCAGGACTCTGGTTTCTGCTGCCATCGAAAAACATTCTCCAGGACACCCTTGCAAAAACATTCCGAAATAACAAGAGTTTCATTTCCTGCTTAAATCAATGGCAATAAAAAAAAAAAAAAAAAAAGGAACACTGGCTTACAGACACAGGTCACATTCTTTACTTAGTGTAGCTGTTAAAAATACTAGAAGCTCCCTTCTGTGCACAATAGTGTCCCATTGGCGTCCTGCCTGGGTATACAGTGTATTATATTAACTGCATTGATTGCCTTCTTACTGACCCCAAGTAGAACAAAGGACCTCTGCATGCCAGCCCTCTGCACGTATACTAGTGAAACGCGGATTGATACTGAAATATGGATTCTTCCAATACCAGATATGTTCTATAATCGATTCTCATATTAAAATATCAATATCTTAGTATTTGGGGTAAATTTGTTTGTTTATGATTAACAGGAACGCAGTGGAAAGTAACTATTATTGGGACTGTCTAAATGATTAGTAGGAACTACTACTTCTTCTGACAGAGTGAGATGCGAAATACTGCTGTATATTGATGATGACAGTCATCACTGATAGATGTCACTTGCGGAGTTCTTTGGTGCTGCAGGACAGGAGCTATTGTTTTTCATTGTTAATTGAATATTTTAAAATGTAGGTAATGACTTTTCAGGTTTTTGATTTCTTATATGATATATCTTGACAATTAATCAATAAAAACAAGGAGTCTGATGTCTTGTATTCATTATGAAGGTGTAGTTTGAAATACACTACTTCTGATTTTGATTTTTCAAACACATTAAGTTTTCGTACAAAGTATTTGGTTCTGATCAGTATCACAAATACCAACCTGAATTTTACTTGATATCGGATGGGAAATGTAATCTGAGGTATCGCACATTACTAACTTATACTGAAGCTTTTATTGCATGTCCTCACTCAGTATTACTGCAGGCCAAGGTAATGCCATCCACAGTAAAAATCTGGTTAGATACCATATTTCTAAGATTTTCAGGACGGAATACAATAACCTCAGCTTTATCTAAATTTAGAAGAAGAAAATTAGAGGTCATCCAGGTCTTTATGTCTTTAAGACATTCCTGCAGTTTAACTGCAGTGTGTGTTATCTGGCTTCATGGACAGATAGAGTTGGGTGTCATCTGCATAGCAGTGTAAATGTATGCTATGCCTTCTGATGATACTGCCTAAGGGAAGCATGTATAATGTAAACAGAATTTGTCCTAGCACTGAACCCTGTGGAACTCCATAATTAACCTCAGCGTGTGAAGAGGACTCTCCATTTACATGAACAAATTGGAGTCTATTAGATAGATATGATACAAACCACTGCAGCGTAGTACCTGTAATACCTACAGCATGCTCTGATCGCTCTAAAAGGATATTATGGTCAACAGTATCAAACGCTGCACTGAAGTCGAGCAGGACAAGCTCAGAGATAAGTCCACTGTCAGAGGCCATAAGATCATTTGTAACCTTCACTAAAGCTGCTTCTGTGCTGTGATGAGCTCTGAAACCTGACTGAAACTCTTCAAATAAGCCATTCCTCTGCAGATGATCTGTTAGCTGTTTGACAACTACTCTTTCAAGGATTTTTGATATGAAAGGAAGGTTGGAGATTGGCCTATAATTAGCTCAGACATCTGGGTCCAGAGATGGCTTTTTAAGTAACGGTTTAACTGCTGCCAGCTTGAAAGCCTGTGGTACATAGCTGATTATTAGAGAATGATCATATTTAAGGTCGAAGCATTAATTAATGGTAGGACTTCTTTGAGAAGTCTTGTAGGAATGTGGTCTAAAAGATATGTTAATGGTTTAACTGAAGTTAACTCAGAAAGATCAATTGGAGAAAAAGACTAAATAAATATCAGTGGTACTGAAAGTAGCTGTAGATAATGGTCTAATAATGGTGTGTGTGGTCCAGGTACTTACTTACGGACTAAATCTATTAACTTTGTCCTCCTTAAATTGTGAAATTAAATAAGGAGGAGCCAGTGAAGAAAAGCCAATTGGAGAAGCCAATATGCTCTCTTTCTAGTCCCTGTCAGTACTAGGGATGGGTACCGGTGTCCGGTGCCATCTGACATAAACGGTAGTAACCAGACCGAAAAGCAGCGCACATTCGGTGCTTTTTTTTTCCTGAGCCAATTCTAGCCAATCATTTTACGTTTCCGAGGATAGTAGGCGGGGCCAGGTACGTACGTTCTTTTAGAGCAGAGCTACAGATCAAAAATGCCCAAGGCGAAGCGATCAAAAGTCTGGCTGTACTTCACAGCAAAAGATGCAAACTCAGCAGCCTGCAAGTGCTTTAAGCTGATACTGTGATACTGTCAAAGGAGGTAACACCTCAAATCTGATGAAACACCTGGCGACGCATAGCGGTTTTTTTTTTAAAGCCGAGAAATGCGCCGTGTTTGATAGCTTGCTGCGAGACCTCACACCGAGCACATCTACTGCGGGTGTGGTGCCTGTTATCGGACCCGGAGTTAGCAACATCCCCCAAGAACCCAAAGAATAGAGTCCTGGCCCCTAGCCCTGTCAGTGTAGCAGAAATGATGACGGATGATGATGGCAGCAGCAGCCGTTCTCCTCTGCGTGAGTAGCTTCATGTTGTTCGTGTGTAATTAACGTTGAGTACGCTAACCACATTATTACATTAATGCATGTAAGGTGAACTAGCAAACACCGTCGTAGTTACATGCGGCTGTCTTCTTGTTTGATGGCAGATGCTCCCTTCACCCTGGCCAAAAAGGCTAAAATGACCAAAGAAAAAGTGGAAAACAGTTAAACATGAGAGGTTTTTGGACAAAGTTTGTGTTTTTTCCATTGATTAAGCACTGCTTCCAGCCAAGAGTGATACCATATATGCCCTATAGCTGCAGAAAAGGCTAACATTGTTATCTTTTTACAAAAAAAACAAACAAACAAACAAACAAACAAACAAACAAACAAAAAAAACAAAACAAAAAAAAAACAGCTGAACATGAGAGGTTTTTGGACCAATTTTGTGTTCTCCATTCTTTAAGCACCGGTTTGAGCACCGTTTAAGCACTGGCACCGTTTCAAAAGTACCGGTTTGGCACCGGTATCGGATAAAACCTAAACGATACCCATCCCTAGTCAGTACTCTCGCCGCAGCATTTCCTTTCAACAGAAGGCTTTTCATGGAGCTTTTAGGACATCCTGATAATAATAAATTACAGTGGTCCAAGCCTACAAGTAACAAATGCTTGAACTAGTTTTTCAGTGTCAATCTGAGACAGGATAGTTCCACTTTTAGAGATATTCCAAAAAAAAAATGGAAGACTGCTGTCTTCCATTTTTTTGGAATATCTCTAAAAGTCTTGCATATTTGCTTAATATGCACAGTGAAACACATATTCTGGTCAAAAACAACTCCATGATTCCTTAGTGTTACTGGAAGCCAAGGTAATGCCATCCAGAGTAAGAATCTGGTTAGACACACTCATTTCTAAGATTTTTAGGGCTTAATACAATAACCTAAGTTTTATATGAATTTAGCAGCAGGTAATTGGAGGCCATCCAGGTCTTTATATCTAGAGCTATGCTTGCTCCTCACAGTCACACAGCTATCATGCTTTCCTGGCTGCTCGGGACAATCTGCTGGGGTGAGAGCTAACGGTATGCTAACATGCTAACATCAGTCGCACTGAATACAGGAGCCAGGCTATGAGTTTTTCCCCAATGGTGCAGAGCTGGGTCTCCAATTCAGTAATCCTGGTCGCCAGAGAAGTAAACAGACTAGATTATTACAAGAGTAGCTATACACTGAGCAGAAAGGTACAGGAGGGACAGTTGAAGAGGCCATGCTGGTTGAGAGTTGGCTACAAGCCAAGCGAGAGAATCCCTAAAGACAAAGTGAATAAATACATTTAGTGGCTGTTTCAGAGGGCGAGGGTGAACCTTGGATAAAGCACGTGAAGATTACACTTCATTATCTAGAGATCATCTAAAACGTTTTAATTACAAAAGCTACACAAAAACGCCACTGTGCATTGTAACAGGAATATGAAGTGATACTGTACTGCAGACAGCACACGCATGAACGAACGCACACAGAGAGACATGTCAGTGGACAGGGTCGGTTACACTGGCTGTATAAATAGGTGTTATAAATTATTCAAGTGTGCTGGGCCTTTAGCACGTGCAGTGCTGAGCTGTGGGAGGGAGGGCCTCAAGATCACTCCACTTGGACCATCTGTCAACATCCCCTCAATGACTCAGCAAAACTGCTACAATCAAGCCATGGCAGCTGGATGGGCTAAAGGCTTCTGATCTGAATTATCATAATTGTATTATATTACCAGAATTATAAAAGTATTAAGATGATGGATCAAACCATTTTAAAATATGTGAAATGTAGACAGAAATTGCGCTATAGACACAATTTCTTGTACAACAAAGTTGAAAAGGGACCTTTGAGATGGGACCCAGAACTTTGAGATGCATTATGGGAATCATCGATGCTCTGTTTCCAGGCTAAAGAGAAGAGCGAGCATCAGGTTTGTTATCAGCACATAGTTTAAAAGCCAACATCTGTTAATGGTGAATGATGTCCATTATGAAATTACACTTCATAGCATTTCCAAGTACCTACCTTGAAATCAGTCCAAACAATAATACCATATCCAGGGGGGAAAAAAGACAAAACAGGCCATGACAAAGCATCAGCTCTACATGACTTACACCATGATCCTTTCATTTGAAGCATTTCCTTTCTTACCTATTGTTCTTTATAACAAATCCCAAAGGAATACAGTAACTGTTCAAACTGCAGTGACAATACGCAGGTCTAGCTAATGATGCAAAGTCTGCATTATGTGCCCCAACACATTTGCAATTTAGTAATGCAGCGGTGGCTTTTGGAAAAGTGGTTGAGCATACCTTTATGTAACATTAGGACAGCTTAACAGTTCCAAAGGTAAAATAAATCTGCTTCTGGCACATTTCTAAACAGCTGGGCAATATGAAATTGAATTCCTAACTATGGGTGATATCAGGTCACGTTGCTTATGTCATTATGCTATTACGGACACCATAAATCAGGGAGCATCTGGTTTTTAGAAAGAGGTCAGACTCTTTCCTGGCCACTCTTCATGACTAATGGAGACAAACAATGCCCTTTATTGTTCTACTACAGATTGAAGAAATTTATGTACACTTGTCATCTAGCCTTCTTGTTGAATAATTCTTCCTTACGACACTGATTATGGCAAAGTTCAAGAATGCATAACTAGTTATTCAGCATCATGTTCATGAATGGTACACATATGATAACTGTTCACACATGCCCCCCCTCAATTTGACTCATTTTCTGTGTTTGTACTGGAAAAACTGAATGATTCTCACTATATTGAGTGAAAAACAGAGGTGGAAAAACTATTTCCAGATCATACTGTAATGACAAGTTCCAAATGGTTTCACTTACGTTGCCTGCAGACATTTTCTTCTATTACTTCTTTGTACAAATGAGAGTTTAGCGTTTGTTTATCTCAAACTCATTCTCAGAGTTCCAATCAAACTTGAGCAAAGACAATGCTGCACTGGTCAACTGGTAAAAAAAATAATTCCAAGTCTGAGGGTACACTTACAGTTAAAACTGCACATCTGACAATAGTTGCCAAAGTCGATTTGTGGAAACCTAGCATTGGTCAGACTATAGTAAAGATGTTCGCCATCTTAGAGATTACTTTAAAAACACAAATCTGGTGTTAAATGTCTCTTAAGAAGCTCCACTTCAACCAGACACTTTTAGCAGCCATGAACAAGCTTCTGACATAATTGTGGCTGGACCACTCTTCTTGGAAGAATTTGTAGCGTTTTATTTAATTTGCTTTTTTTTCATGGCATGGAACAAGCTTGTAAACACAGTCCACAAATTTTCAACAGAGTTGAAGTCAGAGCTTTGGGAAGCTCTAAAACTCAGCCTACTTTAGCGATTCCAAAACCACAATTGACGTGCGTTTGGGATCGTTGTCCTGCTGGAACACCAAGTTGTGCAATTTCCAACCGCCTTGTTGTTGTTGTTTTGAGGTGAAGTTAAAGAATCTGGACATACGCTTTCTTAATTATTCTATCCACATAAAAACACGGAATATAGACTTAAATCAACTTATGTGCTATAATGTCCAGCCTATTTGAAGCCAGAAAAGACACTAGCAAAAAAGCTGACTGTATAAGTTAACAGCTTTCATCAAATCACCACTCTTAAGACTTATGACATAAGCGACATAAGTCACATAAGTCTTATGACATAAGTCTTAAGACGTGAGATTAAATATATAGTCAGAATTAGTGCTGTTCGATATAACGATATATATCGGATGACGATATAAAAACGTCTATCGTTTCATTTGACGCTATTGTTTGTTTCGTGGTGTCGCAAAATAAACTGTTTACGGCAATATTTTTTCATCATTTTGATGGTCACTGTAGTGGCTATATTAATTTCTTAAAGTTCTCTCTTTCTCTTATATTTAATATAACCACACTACAGAAGGACAAGCGACTATTTTTATGCGTTGTTGTTAGCAACAACGACGATAAAACCATCGCATGTCCACTTGTTTATTTTCCACATAAACCTTTCACAATAAAGCTCAAGATCCTGTTGTGACTTTTCAAAATAAACTGAATCACGTAAAAGAGTATGCAGAGTGTTTATGGATAAGAAGCAAAAAAGAGACGCCAGGTGCAAAAAAATAAACCTTAGACTCAAATGTTAGAACAGGCTTTTCCCCGCAGCACGCTGTGTAATAAATACTCACAAAGAAAATGGCGGCCGTTACAACTTATGACTAAAAATATATAGTTTCATGCATCGGTTAAAACACTCAACTCCAGGTACATGACGCCCAGCTGGAAACACTTCACGCAAGTCAAGCTGCCCGAGATTCACAGAATTTACAGAAAATGTTAAATTTTTGTGATTTATATCATTATCGGGATGACCGATGTCTTATATCGGGATATGAGATTTTGGTCATATCGCACAGCCCTAGTCAGAATTCAAAAGTAGGCTTAGTCTACGTTAAAATGTGACATAGGCACCAATTTATTCTGGCCAGAACATGATTACCAGAGCCCTGCCCTGTAGGCAGGCCTAGGGAGGGAGCTTTATAAACTGGGCCCACTCAGAGTTAAGGGAGTTAATATAACGTGGGATCTTATTCACAAGTGATGGGAAGGTTTACTTGGACAGGTGGATTGGTATGGCGTCATGGGTCATGGGTCATGTAGGTATTGTGCCAGACTATCGTTTTGAAGAGAGAAGTGAGGAAAAAGCAAAGCTTTTGATTTTATCAGTCAATCTATGACCATGAACTCTGGGTAATGAGTAAGGTCATGAATATAACCAAAATGAGTTTCGGCCTTAGAGACAGGGTGAGGAGCTCAGACATCTAAAGGAATTCTGGCTTAGGAACCTGAAGAGGACCTGGAATGTGTGGCTGGGAAGAAGGACATTTGGAATACCTTACTTAGCATAGGCCCACCACAACCTGACTTTAGATGAGAGAAAGATAGTGGATAGTGGATGCAAGGCAAAAACAATCTTTTTATGTTTGTTTTATGGAATGTTTTCTGAAAAATTTGCTTTTATTGGCTTTTTAAAACTCATTAGACATCAGTACGAGTCTAATAAATCCTACATCAGTTGGGCTCTAAGAGAACTTATGGTCATTATTTATATAAGCATTTCTTATCTTATATAAGCAGTAAAAGGAGAAAAAAAAATAGTGTTCATGTGCTCAGTAATGAAAGCTGGAGAAGAAACTGAAAGCAGTATCACATGCTATGTATTAGGATAGTATGTTGTTGAATTTACTTGCTGGCTCTGTGTTAGGAACAAATTTAATAAGTTTAAGTCACTGCCTTTTAAATTCAGCTCCCCATTCTACTTGCACAAAACAACACAGAATGGGTTAGTGACCTTTTTCTACATGACTGAAACAACACAAAGGCTGTCTCTGCACAACAATGACAAAGCATCAAGAGCTTTGGATGTTTTTAAAAACTGTACCATGATGTGCCACAAATGTTAGTTACACAAAATAAAATAATTTTGCAGTTAGGTTTTACAGCACCTAACCTTGGACAAGGACAATGTGAAAGTACAGTAAGGTTAAAAAAAAAAAAAAAAAAAAAAAAAAAAAAAAAAAAAACTCTTGTGAATCTTGAAGCACACAGGAAAGATCCTTATAGATTGTCAATCAAAGGGCTACATATCTTAAGGGGAAAAAAAGGCTACTTTCTCTCAAGGAGAGGATTTTACCAAATCACGTAGCAGTGCTGAATTAAGGAGTACTTCATAGAATAGGGAACTGCGGTTGGGGCATTACTAAAAAAAAAAAAAGTTATTATTATACATTACTCATTACTTTCCTTTAAAGTAATGCATGTTACATTTGTAAATTGACATGTCACATAATTTCCAGTTAACAATATAGAACTTCTGGTTACTAGCGTAACCCAAGTTCTCTATAAACTGTGTGAGGAATCTCCCGCCTCCCGGCATGACCAATCATGGAAGCTTCACAACCACCTATGTCCAAGACAGACCAATCCCTTCAAGGACACAGTGTTCCCCAACCCTTTTATAATACCCCGTAGCCCCACAACAGGGAAGTATTTCTTCCACATGCCCATGAAAGTAAGGGATTGTGCTGTGATACCTTACTCATATGCCATTACAATTGGCTTTACTACCTGGCTGGTGCGACACAGCTTGCCAGTACGAGTGGAATCCTAGCACACAAAGCGCTAGTTGCTTCTCCTAAACCCCTTACTGCCGCCTAGATAAATGCATAATGCTAATTCCCTAACGTTACGCACAAAGGCAACATTAGGGGGCAGGGCCATCTTACTATAGTTGGGGAAAAATTGCAGATAGGAAATGTATAAAGATAAAGCATGCGACTCACGTATCCTTTTTCACTGATGCCAAACCCAGGAATACGACAGTTTTGAGTGAAAGAGCCTTTAAGACAACTTATTCTAAAGGCTCAAAATGCACACAGGTGCCTTTTAAGCCTTTAGAGTTGTCTTAAAGAGAGCACTTGTAAGACTCTGGGTAAATCCCAGAAGGGAGGGGAAAAAAACCAAAAAAAACCAAAAAAAAAAAAAACCACAACAACCCCCTCAAAAAACAAACAAACAAACAAACAAAAACACAGGCTTAATAGTAGGCCTCAGTCTGTGGACGTCATTCACAAATCTCCTTATCAGAGAATGCTGGCCAATTGGTGCATTACCAAAGCCAACATGACTTGCTGAAACTGCAGCTAAATACACTTCAATAGTGGAAAATGTTCCCCCCTTATCTAGAAAAGAGAGCACTGATAAGGAATCATATTGCTAGCTGTGCACTCTTTCAAATACACAACATTTGCCATCATAAAGTGAGCATGTGGCAAGAGCTCTTGCGCTCTAAATGCTCTCAATCACCATCAGAGGGAGACCAGATTCTTTTAAATTCAGCCTTTCACGTGCCAGGCCCAGAGAGCTAAATGCTCTGAATGTGGATGAAAAATCTGCCCATGCTACTGAAATACCAGGTCCCTATGCAAGGGCTCGCTATGGAGCAGATAGGCTAGCCCCGCCATCCATGGCTATACCAGTAAGGAGCTATTAAAATCATAGACCGTCACTGCTCCCTCACCCTGTTCAGTAGCAATGGTTTGAGGCTGAGGGGGGGGGATGCATACAGCAGCAACTCTGGCCGTAGTGTGTCCTCGCTTAATGGTCCGCTTACATTTATTAATGAATTTTTTGCACGATGTGAACAGATCTGCGGACGCCTGGCCAAACCTCTCCCACAGGTGGTGGACTATTTCTGGATGGAGTGTTGACACCCTGTAGTTTCCCTCAGGAGAGCAGAGCCGAATTGATGTTCAGAACACCGGGAATGTGTGTCCCACTTAATAACATGATATTTGCTTCTTCACATACTCCGGTTGTGAGCCAGCCTTTGCAAAGTCACAGCGCCGTTGTATTGTCTGTCCTGACCAAGACAGGACAATTTTTCAAAAGCAGCAGGAAAATATCTATATCTATCTATCTATCAACGCCAGAAAAACTGCAGTCAGCTCCAGGTAATTTATATTTACGCACAACGGACCCTCTGGGGCCTGTAGCCGTCCCCACAAAAACAGCCCCCACCCCGTCAACAAACCATCTGTTGTCAGAGTTTTGCCTCATAATAACTGTACCAAAGGGAACACTAATAATGAACACTTTAGAGTCTCTCCAGTGACTTGGAGCCAATAGACATTCAGGGAAATTCTCACTATATGGCTGACATCACGTCTCAGGGAGGACAACCAACCCTAAAGATCCAACATCCTTAACAGTCCCTGAGCACCTTACTATAGAAAGGCCCGAAAAGAAAGTTTGAGGCCTAGATATTCTATACTCTGAGTGGGAGACGTCACTGATGCCTAAACGTAGGCCAGATAGGCTGCATTTTTCCTCTGCTTCCTCCTTGCTGTAAGTTCATACATAAAATATTCTAAATATGATGAAGAGTCCAAGTCCCGCTGCCCAGCTCAATGGCTTTGGAGAGCAGACATTGAAAACACCACACCACTGAAAGTGGGTGGTTTTATTGCAAACTAGTCTGTAACCCCTCCCAACAATGGTCAAGAACCATGGATGGACTGCACATGCCCACCAATCCTCCATCCGGCCAAGGGGCCCAAGAGGATGGAAGTTCAAAGCCGGGACAGCTGCACTCTCCTTGGGCGACCCAAAAAACCCAAACATGTGTACACGTCTTTCTCTCCTTGTCCCCACAAAGCATTGAGGAGAGATGAATAAATTGTGGTGGGGGGCACTGAAGGAACTTGTGCTCCTCCTTGACTGTGTATATGGGGAGAACATGGATGGCCATCACACAGCTTAGATTGGAACCTGAGAAAATATGTTCCTCTCTCCATTTCTTGAGGGAAGAAGGGAACAGTTAATAAGTACTTTGAGTGCTTAAGGCAGGGATCTCTGTGAGTGCTGCCTACTAAGACCCTGGCAGCCACTACAATTCCTAAGTTGACCATTTTCCTTGTGGATGGTGGGATTGATGGCTTCAAGCAGCAGCAGGTGTGGCATCAACAGCAACGAAAGACTTTTTTCCCCATTGCCTTCAACTCTACAGACCCTGCCACTCGGGCAGCTGGGAAGTAGGACCGCTAAAGCCTATATTACACTCTCTTACTGGCATAGCCACAAAGCCCGGTCAAGTAGACAGTGGTTGGCGTGGCATGGGTTTAAGGGGAAGACAGAAGTCAAAAGCGTTAACCTGCATCTTCCTCCAGTTGTTATCATGCTGCATAGCAGTTTTTACCTCCTCAAACGATCCCCTAGGCCATTATGGTTGGTACAGAGAATCGATAATAACCTGCTTATCTTGGCCAGGCAGGCTGGACAGATTGAGTCACAGAGATTGCTCCCCTTCAATGGCCATGCCCATGATGTGGCCACTGTATTGCACTACACTGCACCCCTAGAGACCCGGAAAATACACAAAACACTACACATCTCCTCCCAAATCATGGGACTAGCTAGTTTTATAACATGTGGGTATGCAGCAACACGACAACTTCTCCAACAGGAATATATTTCCTCAACAAAAATGTATCATTACAGCATAATAGATATTCCTGAAATCAGAAAAACCCACATTCGTGGACTACCTTCACAGCTGTGTCAGTAAATTGTCTGGTCCAGAACCACTGAAGAGCTCTTATGATCTTTGCACGGAAAAAAGAAGCAAGAAGGGCCCAGGAGCTATTATAAGGGGGTCATGGGACCCCTTATTCCTTAGCGTGTTTGTCTGTGCTGGATAGACATGGTGGTAGTGGAGTTTCCATGATTAGTCATAATGAGATACAAAGTGAGGATTGAAAGAGAACTCAGGCTACAGTTCCACAACCCAACATAAATCCCCATTCTACGTATAAATACAAAACCAACAACACAAAACAAAGACGAAAACCAGCCTAAAGAGACTTTAAAGTGATTCTAGTTTAATGTCCTTCTGGTAATGTGTTAGCATGCTGTCTATAGAGATGCATGTAGAGACCTGAATTCCTGTTGCAGTTAGAGCAGGGCGATATGACCAAAAATATTTATCATGATATACATTTGAAAATTTGCGATAACGATATAACTGACAATATAATTGACACTAGACAAAATACTTTACAACTCCACAACTTTATTAGTGTAAAAAACACCATCAATGTATTTTCACTTAAACAAGCAGCTGTTTTTTATGTGCATTAAAGTTATATAAAAATGTAACAGTGCAAATTCCTTGCTGACAGTTTAACCAAAAGGCATTTCCAGTGGAAATTGGCCGACATATCCTCAGCAAAACCATGTATAATATCCACAAAACTTAAAAAGAGGTTATACACACACAATACGGTAATATTATGTCGAAGCACAGTACGTATCACTCCGCGAGGCTTCTGCCTACGATAGCCGTAATGCTCCGACAATCCATCAAGCGGTGCGGCTTCGTAGCTTAGCAAAGTCGTACTAAAACATTTGACAGATTTTCGAGCGCCGTGTACCACATAAAATCATTTCGAGGTCAGTAAACACAACCAGAATTCATACATAAGGCACACGGGATTATAAGGGACACTGTCGATTTTCAGAAAAATCAAAGGATTGATTTTCAGTGTGCCGTATTTTCCAAACAACACGGTAATAACGACGGCCCGCTAGCATGCTCTACCAAAAATAGTGCTTTGTTGTGTATCTGACGGACGAAAGCTAAACCAGTTCCACACCACTGACGCTGCAGCATTTTTACAAACCAATTCTGGTTCATCCGTTTCATTTAACGATCCACTTTCGCTCTTCTCATTCTGCGTCGCCGCCATGTGCGTATGTAAACATAGGCACTGCGCATGCGCGTTTTACCCATATTCTATCGCGATATTTCATTTTCCTATCGTTGCCCAAAGTTACACCGGTATTACCGTGAACGGTATGATATAGCCCAGCCCCAGTTGCAGTATTATGAATCCGTTTCTAACCCGACCACAGTTTGCAGTCATCACCCCAAAACTTGATGCAGTTTTTTAAAAAGTAACATTGATATCTGTACTCCTCATGGCACACACACTGTGTGCTGGAGGAAGAAAAGAGTGACGCAATCTACAGCGTGGATATGGACATTATTTTTATTTTTATTGCAGGATGACAGCGCGATGTTTACCATTGCGCTGTCATCCTGCAATAAAAAGTGGAGACTGCTCCAGGAAAAAAGAAAAAACAAATTGTATTACACTGTTAACACAACTTCTGGTGTTCGCAAGCACCTGCATATACAGTATGCTGACACTAAGCTACCAAGGACTCAGAGTGATGTTAAAGCTGAATGAATGCTGACCCCAGCCAAACACTGTGATGAAGAAAGCCGTCATGTGCGGTGAAGCCAGCCGCTGCCGAACTTCAACAGGTAACAAACTGATGTCAGGCTGCAACAGCCATTTAAAGTCTCATTGTGCTGGTTTTCATCTTTGATTTGCGTTGTCGGCTTCGTCTTCATACCCTAAATACTAACAGAAAGATCACATTGCTTGTCAGTCATTTAAGACTTAAGGATATCTCCATACCTCTGTTCAGAGGTACACTCTGTTCCACATACTATACATATTATACAGTGGTAAGCATCTTCTGAGTCTGATTGATGCTGATGAATGCTCAGGCTGACAGTCCTCCCTGCACAATGATTATTGGCCGAGAGGGCCGATCATATGTCCACTCCCTCAGACATCTCTCCATTATTTGGAGAAACCTCCCACAACTCCGTTCATTATTCTTTTACTGTACTGAAACGCTCCCAGTGTTGGATTTTCTGCTGTCTGCTGAGGGCCGCTGATGGAATGAAAATGGCCTGGCCTCACAGCGCAGAGACTTTTGTTTTCCCAATTGTGTCAAATTACTATTTAACTCTGGTGTGAGTGTGAAAGAGGTGACGAGTGAGGTGGAGTCTCACAGACAGAGAAGCTTTGATAAGAGCTGCTTAGCAGTTTAGAGTATAAGTATAGGTATATTTTATCCACTGGAAGAGTCCCATACGATTATTTATCTACTATGATTTAGATGATGATTCTATACCATGTGAGGACTTCCAAGCTGTATCTAGATGTCATCCAACTATTGCTTTTGGCCAAAGTAACAATTAAACCTCAATACCAAACCTTAAATATCACAATACTGTTATAATTCTGTTGAACATAATGTAAAATATACTTAGGATTGTTGTTAGAACTTTCAGACAGCTGGTTGACAGTTAGCTAGTGACCTCGTGAGCGGCCATTGACAAGTCACTTGGTCTGTGCAGGGTTGAGCAATAACAAAGATATGTACCATAAAATAAGTTAAATAAGATCTCCAGAGTACCCAGAGAGAACCCATGGAAACACAGGTAGAACATGTAAACTCCACACAGAAAAGCCCCGGCCAGATGGTGGAGTTGAACTCAGGACCTTCTTGCTCTTGCAAACTTCCGATTAGTAGATAACTTCCTGAGCTACAGCCACTTGTTCTGTCACTGCTAACCAGCTAGCTGTCCAGGGTAACCAGATCCTTAGTGTTAACATAAAACACTTTTTACTATATGGCACATTTTCAAAAGCTGTTCTTTTTGAAACAAAATTATCATTTCACATAAAATTTCTTAAACATTCATACTTGCACATTTTTTTCTGTATGTGCAGCACTTTATCACGCATGCACTCACATTCTGAACAATTTATTCTGAACAATTTTGCTTATTTTTGCACCACTGATGTCTAACTGTCCACCACATGGGCTTTGTGTACATCTGTGCATGGAAGTAGGCTACCACAAGTAGTTGAATCTTGCAATAGAATGCTAATTAGTCCAACTGTGGGCACATCCTGCCATACGGCTTGCATGTGCACACACAAGGGACAATTTGTAAACACTTGATATAAAAGGGATGCTTGCCAATTTTCCATGATGCTAACCATGATCAAGGGAATATGATTTTTCTCCTTGTGAAACAAGCTCTAAGTAAGCAATGGGAGACTGCAAGCACATCAAGTTGACCTCTAAACATCTTTGACCTTTTCATCAAATTGTTTCCTCCTGAACAACATGCACATGTCCCCTCTCTAGAAATATGACACGTTAACTCACAAAGCTCTCTTTGTCCACGTGTCCTCAGTTCAAGGTGAATGAAAAGCTATGACCCTTGCTGTTTTCTGAGCAGATTATTGAAGAAAACAGGAAGCAGCATTAATTTCCTGTTAGACACAAGACTAACTGGAGATTTAATGCGAGATCAAACAGCAGGGTCGTTCTGATGACTATGATGTCAAAGTACACAGCACCAGCTTGTCAGTCAAGACATGTTTTTTTGAAAAATCTAATTTCCCCCATGGATAGATCGTACTAATTCTAATACTAAATTAAAGTGAAAAAAAAAAAATGATTGGGGGGGGGGGGGGGGGGGGGGGGCTCTAGTCCTTTTTGCTGGGATTTCATCACAACAACAACAAAAAAAAGAAAATGGTGGTTTCTATGGCGCCCACACGCTTGTATGGCATGCCTGACAATGACAGAGCCTTCTAATGAATAATTAAGCGTCTTGAGGCGACTGTTGTTGTGATTTGGCGCTGTATAAATAAAACTGAAATGAATTTAACTGAACTGAATTAATGAGACGATGACTAGTCCATATCAGACCAGGGCATCACCTAAGTTTTAAGCCTAATCTTAAAAGTAGAGAGGATGTCTGTCTCCCGAATCCAAGCTGGGAGCTGGTTCCACAGAAGACGGGCCTGAAAGCTAAAGTTTCTGCCTCCCATAGTGCTTTTAAATATCCTAGGAACCACAAGAAAGCCATCAGTCTGACAGTGAAGTCCTCTATTGTGGCGATACAGTACTATAAGGTCATGAAGATAAGATGGGGCCTGATTATACAAGACCTTGGTATGTGAGGAGAATTTTATATACGAGTCTGGATTTAACAGCCATTTCTTTTAAACCATTTCCCCTTTTTCTGACATTAAAATTCACCTCTCATGCTGCTAGTGAGTCCCCAAATCAAGATGGTGTATGGGCTTTGTGAAGTGCTCAACTTAGGAGTGCTGGGAGTGGCCAGTCAAGCTGTTGTAATATGCCGAGCAAAAACTGCAGACAACAGGAAATGTGGTTATGAAGGTCAATACTGTTCAGATCCTTGAAGGGAAAAAAAATCCACTCCTCTGAAAAGAGGGGAAAAAAAGAGGAGTGGAATTTTGTTGCATTCCAACAGAGCTGGGGTGATTGAGGTATCTTAGAAGGTAAACTGGAACCCACATTTTTTGTTAATGTCAAAAAACAATTCATTTCCTGATTGGCTAGCTAAACATGGAAATAATGTCTAAACGGACACTAAGAAAATTCTTATTTGTGCTTCTCAATGTAACGCTACAGTTTCTGTGACAGCACTGTAAAACACATTGGTTGGAACACAAGCATCAATTGGCAGGGTGAAGTTACAACAATAAATTATTTGCAACTTATAAGTACAATATAAGCAGTACAGTGACTGACAAAAGTTTTACAGTAATGATAAGAAGTATATATAATAGGATAGAAGTATCCCATGGTTTTGCAGCGCTTGCAGGAGCTTGCTTGTTTTTCAAGGACTGTTTTATCATATCTAAACTAAAGCATCAATAGTTACATATTCTCACAGATACATTACCGCCCCAAAAAATTCAACGGAATACGCACAGCTACTCCTAAAACCGCTATTGTCTCAGCTTAATTACTGTACTTGTGTCTCACAAGGGGGTGGGGTCATTGTGCTATTTCTGACATCAGGGTCTATGTGACGCACACGGGAATAAGGAAGAAGCCAGGTCCTCTGCAGACAAAAAGCTCTTTCTCTCTCACACAGTTGCCAAAAGGTTCTGTGAGAGAGAGACACAGAGAGGGTGTGTGCGTGTGCGAGCCAGTGAGCGAGATTGTTACTACAGCTGTAAGGCCATCATCTATGGCTGATTCTGAGACAAAAGGACTCCGCTGCTTGTCAAATGACACACTAAAAGCCCAGGGGGTCCTTCGCTTCCTGTTTCTGCATACAGTCTGTACAATCTGCAGGGCTGTGAGGTACTAGAAACACAGGAGGGATTTGCTTCAAAAGGGGAAAAAAAGCTTGTAAGACTTAAACAAGGATTCCATTGTGCAAATCGACCCTGCAACGTCCCCTGAAAGCAGCAGGCACTTTTACAATATGTACCTCTCTACTAGTCAACAACTTACAATCCCACATTTTCATATGCGTGAGAAGTTTGTCAACCCCTGATTTTATATCCATATAGACTAACAAAACAGCAGCACTTAACTGTAACCCCTTAAGCATTTTATCCACCTTAAGAACATGCAAACTCCTCGCAGAAAGCACCCAGCCTACTAGCAAATGGTAACTTGGAACCTTTTTTGTTCTGAATAAACCGTCTTAACCAATTAACAAGGCCACCGGGCAAACAAGCCTTTGACAACTATAACAATGCCAATCACAAAATACTAAATAATGCAGCTGATTATTTAATTAAATTGAACTGAAAGTTAAAGGCTCTGCCTGCAATTCTACTTTTAAATATCTTGTAAGCAAGCAGTCTGACAGCAGTATTCTATTGGTGTGATATTGGACTTTGAGGTCTTAAAGACCTCATACATACCTACACACAGTATACTATAATAATACAATTTAATTATAATACAACATCATTATAACATGTACATAATATGCCTAAAGTGCAGGATATATTTGAACTTTTGACCTCTACTCTTACTTTGAAAAAGTTTTTGCTTGTTTTTTAAGAACAAGCAAGAAATCTGATGATGCAAAATAAAGCTACAGATTTTTTAAAGATTATTATAATAAGCTTTAAAAAATAAATTATTTTCAGATATGTTGTGGAAGGTACTGTGACTCAGAATTTGACCCAGTGACACCTTTGCACATCCTCCATTTGTGCATGACATTGTTGAATTATGTCTCAGTGTCAGTGACATTGTCTCAGTGTCACAACATCCCACACCCACATCCTGACTTGGCCTACCTCTGAATAAATTCAGGACAGTTTTTTTGTGATTTAATGTGGAACAATCCCACTTTTTTAAATTTTGTTACAAAATTAAGAAAGCATCACAACAGTTCACCTACCATATAGAGATAGAGAAATATATGCTTACAATTTATGATTAAAATCCTCTAAACAAAATGCATAGGTGTAAAATTACACAAACTAAATAGCTTACCCAGTTTTTTAACTGTTGTTTTTTGGATTCAGCACATTAAAACCCATGAGCAATAAGAGGACCTGAAAGAAACTGCACATTTTGCAAGTATTGTGGCAAAAATGCTATTAAGACTCAAGTTAAAACTGAACTAATCCTTAACTACTGTCCCAACTACTCTAAAAGTATAGAGAGCAGTCTTTTATGTACAATATTCCAGTTTAATGTCAAACTTTAGCAACACTGAGTGGGACATCAATATTTAAGCACAGTGTGTTTATGCTCTGCTGCTCTGGACTAAATAAAATCTTCCCTGTCACAGTTTCCCTTCCGGCTCTTCAATATGGACCCAAAGCACAGCGCTATTGAAGGTGCTTCAGTCTGTTTTGGAGCTCAACATTACAGGACAGCAACACTTACCCTACCTGTCTGCTGATGGTGGCCCATGCCGCTAAAGACTCAAGACTCAGTGGAGTGTACTGCCACAGTCAATTACATAAAGACAATGTGTTCAGCTTTCACATAGACACTTTAACAACTTTATAAGAGGACTCATTGATTGCCATGAAAAACAACCAGAAGCAACAATCAATTGGTGGAATTTCCATCCCACATTTCGATCTGGGTGTGCCACACAAACACTGGAAAACACTCAGTGACAGACATGATAAAGTAGTAGCACCAAGGTGACCATGACCTTCAAACTAAAAGAAACCCCATGATATTTAATGTTCAAAGGCTATTTCCAATCTACTGAGCCAAAGAGTGCAGCTTGTATGAATATCAGCCAACCACAGCAGCTAATTAAATTCTGTTGTAAATCAGCTGATCATGCATATCTGCTAGCAGCTGTAATTCTGTGGTGTTGAAACATACTTGCCTACTACATATTTGCCATATACCCTGACCGGGGAAGACAATAGAAGCCCTCTTCTAGTTGAAAAAACAAAACCAGCTTTTCATCACAAACTACTTGATGTTAAGATAAAGAAGAGAGAGAGAGAGAGAGAGAGAGAGAGAGAGAGAGAGAGAGAGAGAGAGAGAGAGAGAGAGAGAGAGAGAGAGAGAGAGAGAGAGAGCGAGAGAGAGAGAGCGAGAGATATCATTAGGATCATTTGCAGATTAAGAATCAGAGGAAGGACTTTACTTTTCATCAAGTTTCATAAGCGTTACAATCGACTGGAGCGGGCAATTACTGACAAAGGCATCCTGCTTTAGTTTTGAATGATATACTAGAAAATCAAGCCTTGTGTCAAACCAGAATTGGGGCCAGTAATTCGGCAACAAGTAACAACTTGACTTGCAAATGTGATGACACTGGTTTGCGCTGAAAGACAGCATAAATTTAATGCAGTTTTCCTTAGACCATGACAATTTATAACAAAAGTGGTCTTGAAACACTTTGTAGTAAATAAAGACCTTCTACACACAATAAAAGTGTAAGAATTCTTCTATTTTCCTTTATCGTAACATCCAACAATCTAACCTGACCAAGTAAGCAAGATGACTTCTCTAGGACACGAAGTCAACAAAAAAACAGAATACACTTGTGACTAGTGGAAACTACACTCAGTATATCATATCACCATTCATAATCAATTAGGCATTCTATCACTTTCTGTACACAGACAGACAGGAGGGATGATTTGAAAGCTGAGAGAGAATAAAAAGTAAGAAGTTTTAAAATTAGCCATCAAATATATTTGGGTAGTACTAATACACCTGGATTGCCCACCAGGGCAAAACACAGCATACAAATGTTCTGTTAAGCTATGAACGCAATACAAGATGAGCAATATGAATATTTTTGGGGAAAAAATGTACTTAGAACACTGAGAAACTGGGCTTCTTTGTCATAGAAGCTTAGATCCGTGTTGGAGTTCATTATGGTTAGTGAGACTTAGTTTGTCAGGGTACTGCTGCCAACAGTCACTTTGAAGTTTATCAGAATATAACCTTGACAATAACAGGCTACTCCGGGCCAGTTAGAGACGTCACACAAATGGAGAATATGAGGAAAGGGGGAAAAACACCACCACGGTCCAGAAATAAAGTTTTTACTAAAAAATTAATTAATACTTGCAACGCGATAGTGCTTTCAGTGTGACTGTCATTTACAACGGAAACCTCTGCCATGTTCTTTAAATATAAGGTTTCTTCCTAATAACGTAAACAGTGACACAAACCAGCAAACACACCGATAATCTGGTGTCAGTCATTTTGACCTGAACATCTTATAGAGCATCTGTCCGAAGAAGAAAAAAGAAAAACAAAATAAAAACAAAAAACACACCACAACAACAAAAACAACTTTTTCTGACAGGACTGCTGTGACCTAGATGGAGTACACGGGAAAAGCAGAGGTTTCTGTCTACCAGTAACTCACGTAGAGAGGCATGTGTTGGTTTAAAGACAACAAACGGAGATTGTAAATACATAAGGTGAACACGTCAGAGTTGGGGTTAATTCCTGTTATAATAAGATAAGTTATAGTCTGATTTCTATATCATTCAACTAGTAGTTTCGGGTCATGTGAGTGGTCTTACCTTGTCCAGCTCATCGTGCAGCTCCGACAGGGTGGGTCTGGTGAGTTTCTCCCCCAGCGGTGCTGCTGTCTGCCGGTAGAAATCGATGTTGGGCACGGCATCGATGGTATTGTGACCAAAAGTTCTCAAGTAATAGGTATTGGTGTGGGTGTCATAGTGATAGTGATGTTGGCCCCCAGTCGATGAATGCAAGCTCGTCTCGCTCATCACAGTGTCTCCGTTCTGCATTCCCTCAGTCGGCGCTGCCTCCGGAGAGGCCACGCTGCCTTCCCCAGTCGGATCCGCAAAGTTCACCACCCGAAACCGGCCTTTAGCTTCCTCTCCGCTGACAGCTGGATCGCTACTCGGAGCCTCTGGAGCAGCGGCAGACGCGTCGGAACTCGGAGTCTTATCATCGGCGGCGCCCGCAGCCTCAGCCACGAGGTCCACTTGGAACCGACTCTGACTGGGCGTCGGACCGGGTGGCTTCTGCCCCGCATCCGGGGCTAGCAAATCATGTTCCGTCGCAGAGTTCTCCGCCGGAGCGGAAGACGCAGAGGATGGTGCTGACATGGTACAGCAAACACAGATGAACGTGGAAAGCGTGTGGATCAAACGCTTTACTCGGCCACACAATATAATGGATGCGCGCAAAAGCCCGGTTGCCACCCGTTACAAACAGTCTTCCTATTTACAGGAAAAATGAACTCGCTGCTCTGACTGGTTAGAAAAGGCGCAGGATAGCGGCGAGGAAAGGAGGAGTAGTGAAGAGTAGCTTGTTAGCACGATCGGAACAAGACTACAGATTGTAAACTTTCCGTCGCTCTCCTATTTCTTCTTCCACGGTGATAAATCCCAAAACACAATTTACCGCCCCTCGCTCGGGGACACAGCACTAGATCCCAGCCACTTATGGTCCTTCTGCTGCCCTGAAAACGATGCTGATATCGACCTTGCCGTAGCTCCTCCTAGACTCCCAGAGATTTCCTTGCTGCTATTATACACACTGCAGACGGCATCACCAGAGGGCGGACAACGACTAACAAAAGAACCTCGCGAGATGTCACTGATCGCGTTCCTTTTTAAGAGGGAAGGTAATGTCGCGAGAACATATGACAATACCCAAAGAGTAGGCGTGACGTTGTTTGACCCCTATGAGATCGGAGAAGAGGGGAGGGGAGATTGGGGACGGGCGGGGAAGGACATAACCGCACCACTATAATGTGCTGCTGTTTGTCTGTTTGTCTTTGTCAAAGCTCCATCTACGACTTCACAAGTATAGGTTTTGTCTGTTGTACATTGCCTATCTCACTGTAGTATGTGGATGGGATAACGTTTGTCCTGTAGGAGGCTATTGTACCCACCGTGGCCCAAACCTTTCATGTCCCAAAACATTTTGACTTTTCTCTGCATTTATGCAGACGCATAGCACATAACTCTCAGCCAATACATAAGCAGTCTGTGGGCCTCCTTCCTTTCTTGTTTCATATCTCTTAAGCTACCTTTGAGGGTTTTTAAAACTATTTGAATAATATTTTATAAGTTATCAGTACATTTTAGATTTATTATTTTAATATACAATAGTCCGTAGTGGTAATTAGGGTAAGAAGTAATGAACTCTTCATATAACACATCTGTCTGTGGACATTTCATCACATTTCAACCCTTATTTCTCAACATAGAGTATTCTACCATTAATTTCTGGTTAAAATCATTTTGCTTGACTAGCATATGAGTGCCTTTTCTCATTTTTATTTATTAGTGCATTAACATAAGTTGCACAGGGCTAATAGCAGTATCTTCAAATGGATTTGATTAAATTAGGTGCAATTATTTCATAGAGTGTATTATCCCCTCCATGAATTGCTACCTTTTTGTGGTGAAGGGATTTGTGTGTCCCAGGGATCCAAAATTCATCCTGGGTGAGGGACCAGACAAAGAGTGATTCAGAAGATAAACATGAGTGTAACATCAGGGGAGGAGTTCTTCCTGCCTGGGATAGGGTTACTGGGGCCCCGCCCTGGATCCAGACCTTGATCCATCGTGCCCAAGGAAGAGCGCCTGGTGGCCAGGCCCCATGGGTTACCTGAGCACTCAAAGCGCTTTATACAACTTGCCTCATTCACCCATTCACACCCATTAATATAAGCATTTGTGAACACATAGGGACCCACACAGTGATCTGATTGCTTTTTCTTTATTGTTTATGCACACAGTGTTTCTGATTCGGCACTGATGTTCTCCAAGCCTCCTCACCTCTCCCATCCTGGCGGCACTAAAAAGGAAAAAAACCTCATTAGCTGTAATTAACCCCTGTGTAAAAGGCTACCTTATCCTGATGGAAGGTGTGTGTATCCCAGGGATTACATTGTCGGGCAGATTTTGCCCCATGGTAGGATCTCTCATGCCAAATTGGTCCTGAGTGAGGGACTAGAGAAAAAGTAATTCAGAAGACCCTTATGAGTACAAGACCAAGAGAACAGTTCACCCTGCCCAGGATAGGGTTACCAGGGCCTCGTCCTGGAACCAGGCCCGGGGAGGGCAGCCTAGAGTGAGCACCTGATGGCCATGTCTTAGGCCATGGGCCTGGCTGGGGACACCCTCCTGTAGGCTCCCCAGCCGCCAGAGGCACCGAAGGGGTCAGGTGCAGCGTTTGCTGGGCGGCAGCCAAAGACAGAGACCCTGGCAAACCGATCCCTGGCTACCAAGACTGACAACTGCTACATTGAACATCACCTCACATGTACCTTTTGGTCAGGGAAGGGGTCCTGACTGTCATCTGCGCTTATGCACAGAATGACAGTTCAGGGTACCTGGCCTTCTTGGAATCTCTGAGTGGGGTGCTTGAGAGTGTATCATCTGGGGACTGCAATTTTACATTTTTTTATATGATCTGCAGGGCTCGCAAAATCGCTAGCCCGACGTCCCGGGGCTAGCGATTTTTCCAGTCGGGCTACCAAAATCTATCTCAGCCCTGCCCGTCGGGCTATCATAGGAAGGGAAAATATATGTCAATGCTTTTGCATTCTTTCGAAAATGTAGCTGAGTAATTATGTCATTGGCATCGATGAGCCACTGCCAATATACGACATATTGAAATCGCGTTTGAATTTGTGCTTGTTTTTTGCTTTCACTTTCACTTTGCGATCGCGCGAACGGTGTGTAGAGAGCGGCAGCACTGATTGGTGAGTGACAATTAATTGCGCACCAATTCCTCTGACATCGTCTTATCACTCATTAGCTTACTACTCAAACGTGACAAGTGAAATCTCCCACAGCAAGCTTAAACATGTGAGAGGTTGATTGCGCAGAGAATCGCTGACCGTTATGTGAGTGCGTGTGTAAAAGCAGCAGGATTTACGCCGGTATTTTAGTTCTGCTGAGCCAAATAAGACAGGTCAGGGTGAAGAAGGGGCAGCCAAATAAAAGCCTACCACAAAACGGAAAAGTTATGACAAATCACACTATGAGGCAAAAAGAAAGCTCAGCTTTTTTGGTTTCATGGACAAAAGAATTTCTGTGGCTGGAATATGACGAGCTAAATAACATGATGTTCTGCCAGGTGTGTTGTGAGTTTCATTTCATTTGAGTCTACAAGCGCCTTTGTAACTGGGACCAGTAATTTTAAGAAAGACCCCATCAGAACCCATGAGAAATGCAAGAAATGCATTATTGCTCAGTCTGCAATATCTTTCCCAGAACAAACAGCAATTGGAAAAAACATACTAAAAATAAACCAAGTACAAGCAGAAGTCCTGAAAAATCTTTCAAAAGCGTACTATGTTGCAAAGAGTGAACTACCATTGTCAAAATTTAGCAGTCTTTGCAAACTTCAAAAAGCAAATGGCCTCGATCTTGGTTCCACTTACCCCTTACCCTTGACTTCAGTGGAAATTTCAGATTCAGGATCTGACACAGACTGATTAATGTTCTACACAGTTCTTGCAAGTTCATAGAAATTTCTGTTCAATTAGAACAAAGTATTTGAGTTGATGACTGTGATTTTTATACAGTTGTTGCGATTTGTATTTTAACAACTTTCTGATTAATTTTTGTTTCCGTTACAATATTATACTTTAATGTATAATATTGTAAAGGAAACAAAACATTAAAAAATTGCTCTCTTTTTTATTCGGGCTACTTAAATTTATTTTGGGCTACCAAAAACTGAAGAGTGCCTGCCCGAAGGGCTACCAGAGATTTTGAAATTTTGCGAGCCTTGATCTGTACATATGGTTTTTGACAATAAAGCTGACTCTGACAGTGCTCCCACCGCTCTCAGTGTTACACTAAACATAAGCATCTTATATACACAACAGATTCCAACACAATCCAAGGCAAGCGTTCGTGTGCATGTTGGGTGGGGGAATCAGTGAAAGGCGATGGTTGAGGTTAGGAGTTTTGTATATCTGGGGAGGGGTTCAGAGGGAAAAGGTGAATGAAGGTCTTGGGTTTGTGTGTATGAAAGTGACATACACAGAGGGACAGAGCATGGAGAGAATTCAGTATCTTGACAGCCTGATCGATGAAGCTGTCTCTCAGTCTGCTGGTTCTAACCCAGAGGCTCTTCAGTCTCCTTCCCGATGGCAGCAAATTGAAAAAGCTGTTGGACGAATGAGTGGAATCACCTATAATGCAGAGGGCTTCTCAGGTGAGGCGGGTGCAGTAGATGTCCTGGAGGGAGGGAAAAGAAGCACCCACAATCCTCTCCATTGTTCTCACTACTCGATGTAGCTTTTTCCGACAGGACACAGTCTAGGAGCCATCTCCAAGCAACGACATTGACACCTGTAGGGGCATGACTGGGAGGAATGGCTTGCCTGATCTGAACCCGAGAGGTGTTCTATTATTGGACTTCTCCATAACAAACACTATGTTCGGACATAAAGGTATCCATAAATGCACGTGGCACTAGGACACCCTAGGCTGCAGGTCGATGAACGATTTTGTAATCATATCATCAGATTCGTGGCCGTATGTTCTGGACACTCGGGTGAAGAGATGGGCTGAGCTGTCAACTGATCCTCACCTGCGTTACATCACGTGGTGATTGAGAATGTTATCCCTTATCGCGTCTATGGGACTACAGAGGGAGCCAATGGGTACTGGCAGACCAAGCAGAATGTCGCTCAGGCAGTGGCTGAAGCAAAAACTCGGGTGTGGGAGAAGTTGAGATCATAATAAGACCATGAAAAAAGACTTTTGGACTGCTTTGAAGGAATTCTGGCAAACCGTCAGGCGACTCGGAAGGGGAAAGCAGTGCTCTACCCACACTGTGTTTAGTGTAGGTGAAGCACTCCTGACTTCAACTGAGGATATTGTTGAGTGGTGGAAGGTATACTTTATGTACCTCGTTAATCCTACTGACACAACTTCTGCAGAGGAATGAGAGTCTGGCGATAAGGGGGACAACTCATCCTTACATCCATCCTTTACCGAGGCAGTTAATCAACCTTGGTGGCAGAGCCTCGGGGGTGGATGAGGTTTACCCAGAGTTCCCGAAGGCTAGAACAATCAACAGACAGATTGGTGCTGTGGCTACAGTGATGCGAACACTGTACCAGTACTCGTGGTAAAAAGAGGCCCCGGGGCAGATCCAGGACATGGTGGAGAGATTATATCTCTTGGTTGGCCTGGGAATGCCTTGGACAAGCTAGAGGAGGCAGCTAGGGAGAGGGAGGCCTGGGTTTCCTTGCTTGGGTTGCTGCCCCCACAACCCGGCCCTTGATAATTGGAAGAAAATTGATGGATGGATAGGTGTATTATTTGCAATGACATGATATATATTAGCCTGGGCATGGGTATATACAGTTAAGTTTGTTTTTTAATCTTGGTCATCATTTTACTGTTCTTCATAAGTTTAAGTTGGGAATCCAAAATAAAGCAGATATACCTTTAAAACCTGTTGTATGGATTGCCCAATAAACTTCAAATTTTACTTACTGGATTTTTATGAGAGCTTGATAGGCTCAGATAAGTGGAAGAAGATAGATGAATGGCTTCTTCTGAGGACTAAGCCTTGAAAGAAAGCAAAGAGACAACATTTTCTTAGTGTTGAGTGAGTTTATGAGTTTTCATAAGCTATAATCTAAGTTGTAAGACACTTTATTTTCTAAGTAATCTTAATGACGTGTTACCTGATGTTCTTGTTTTTAGTCAGACCCAGTATGATACATTAGATGTGTAGTATTATGTATATAATTGCATAAATCATCATGTTTTGAAATGACAGGTTACTTCTTTCCAAAAACGACTTATAAGTTGTTTCATATCAGACAGAATTACAATTACACTGTGACTCTCACATCTGGCATCAATGAAATTAGAAAAAGAAGGAAAATCAGACAGAAAAATAGAACAGAAACGTAAATCATGTAAATTGTGTGTTAACTACGGGATAATATTCCAGAGGAAACCAAAAAAATAACTATTTGAAAACTGCAAAATGTAGAAGCCTCACTGCATTGTCATCCAATTTATTCTGGACTGTCACCCAGTTTTAAAGGGTACAATGTGATGCAGAAAAACCTACAGTAATGCTTGAAATGAAATGTCTGATGCTTGATTTTCTTAGTTTTATCCAAACTCACAAAGGTAATTCAAGGTTAAGTTTTGCATTTGTCAAAAATAAAGAATGTTACAAGCAAAATGAATATTGAGGACTTACTCTGTCATCTGTGATCTTTACACTTAAGGTAGCAGTTGCTGCTGTTTGTACTTAGACCTCTGGGTTTATGCAGCTACTACAATTCAGTGAGCATTTGTGGGTCACTATTCTTGTATTAAAATAGCTATTTTGATTTTCTATTCCTGGTTGTTGACAAAACTGTAAAACCGCCCCATAAAATGTAAAAATACACATGGTTGAAAAACTTTTAGAGATTTTAACAACAAAGCCTTTTGTAATGTCAAGTTAAGTAACATTTTTTGTAGCGTCTTATATTTGGCATTTTTTTTTAAAGAAACAAAAGTGTACAGATACTGTTACATTTATGTAGAACTTGGCCCTTTCAAGACAACATTAATTAATTTTAAAAAAAAAGTCACCTGTAACCTCAGGTAGCTAAAGATAGAACAAACAGTACTAACCAGTACTTCATTACCTGTGATCTGTCTGCTGGGTGGTTTGTAGTGATTTAATTAATCACAAATAGTTAAAAACCAGGCAGCCTAAGGCTAAATCTCAGCCTTAGTTTAATGACAGATCTCATGCTATTAAGAGGGAATGTCATTGAGCAGAACGCAGATGGAAAAAGGATATACTGCAAGTGTCATTTCAAATTCTAAAAGACTGCTGGCATGGCTACCAGGACACTGTCAAAGAGGCAAAAAGGGAATATTTTGCAAGTATTATTTCTTCCAACAGTCATAACCCACATATATTATTTAAGACTATTGACTCTGTTCTTAATACTCCACTGAATGTCTGTTTGGAAGTTTCTCCTGATATGTGCAATAATTGAGCTTTTTTATTGAAAAGCTTTGTCTCTTTCCCTTGCACTGCTGTTTTTACTCAGTTTGAGCTTGTGACTCTCTCCAATTTAGAGGATGTGGTTCGCCATATTAACCCCCCGGGATCCTATCCCTCCACAATTTTTTAAAGAAATTTTTCCTAGTATAGGGCAGTCTGTCCTTGCCATTATTAACAGTAGTCTGTCCTCTTGTGTGGTTCCTGCAAATTTCAAACATGCAGTAGTGCGGCCCCTGCTTAAAAAACCTGGTCTTGATCACACAGTTTTAGCTAATTATAGGTCTATTTCCAAGCTACCTTTACTTTCCAAGGTTTCAGAGAAAACTGTTTTTTGTCAGCTGAAATATTTTGTAGATGATATTGACATCCTTAAGATTTTTCAGTCAGGTTTTAAAACACTTCATAGCACTGAATCTGCATTATTAATGGTCTTTAATGACATCCTTCTGGCATGTGAGTCTGGTAACCACGTTGTTCTGGTCTTGCTTGACCTAACTGCTGCCTTTGACACAGTAGACCACAATATCTAATATCTCGATTAGATGATCTAGTGGGTATTGGTGGCACTGCATTTAATTGGTTTAGGTCTTATATGGCAAATAGAACTTTCTCTGACAGCCTTCTCAGTTCCGAATCATCTAATGTTTCAATTTTAGGGCCACTGCTCTTTTTACTGTATTTATTGCATCTGGGCTCCATCCTTAGAAGGCGTGGGATCTCTTTTCATTGTTATGCTGATGACTGCCAAATGTATTTGCCACTAAAGCAGAAGGATGGCATCTCCATAAAACCTCTCTTGACATGTCTAGACATTAAAGTTTGGTTGGCTTTAAACCTTTTAAATTTTAATGAAAAGAAAACAGAGGTGTTGGTGTTTAGACCTGGTGGTCCCTGTGAGTCCTCCTCTGTTGACTTGGTACCCCTGGAAGTTTATTTTAAACCTGTTATTACTGACCTTGGTTTTAAGTTGGACAGTGATTTTAAATTGGAAAGAAAATTAGAGCAGTGGTGAAGTCCAGTTTTTATCATTTAAGGCGTCTGGCAAGAGTGAAATCTTTTCTTTCTCGGGAGCACTTTGAAACAGTGGTCCATGCTTTTATTTCTTCCCATCTGGACTACTGTAACTCACTTTATGTGGGGGTCAGTCAGTCGTTGCTCTCACGTCTGCAGCTGGTTCAAAATGCTGATGCTCGACCGTTAACAGGAACTCGTAAAAGAGAGCATATGACCTCTGTGCTGGCCGGCTGCACTGGCTGCCTATGTCTTTTAGAGTTTTTCTTTTCTTTTTCTTTTAGAATTGTAAAATTTTTATGTTTGTTTTTAAATGCTTTCTTGCCCAGCCTTACCTATCTGAGCTTCTTCATCCCTACACACACTGTCGGTCTCTTAGGTCAGCTAACCTGCTGCTCCTGGAAGTACTGAGATCCAGAGGACACTTTTCTATCATTGGTTCCTAAATTATGGAATAACTTGCCCTAGCACATTAGAGAGGCCCCTTCATTGCCCACTTTTAAAACACGTCTTAAAACCCATTTTTATTCTTTGGCTTTTGTGAGTCATAATAAGTCATTTAATTACAGTTACACAGAAACTAACTAACTAATTAATTATTTTACTTTTTTCTTTTATTTGGCTTTTATTTATATCTTATGTAATTTTATTATTTAGTTCCAATGTACAGCACTTTGCGTCAGCTGTGATTGTTTTAAAGTGCTTTATAAATAAAGATGATGATGATAATGATGATGATGATGAACATTTGACATAACAATGGGAACACACAGTGTTATTTAGTATGTAAATAATTCTTATTTGTGTAACAACAAACATCTTCTCTCTGGTTAAGGAACTATTGTTTCTGTTACAGAGAAGACTGAGGGCAAGTCTGCCGTCACCTTACCTATTAGCTACTCATGAATGAGCATTATTTTTACATCAACAATCCACAAGCAGCCTATTCTGACGTGGGTGTGGGCAGTGAAAACAATTTGTAGTTAAAATAAAAAGTGTTGCAACTTGGTCTCAGTAATATACTTAATTAAATTTCAGTGAAATTCAAACCAAGAGAATGAACCAACAGCTTGTAATAATTAATAGTAAAATAATGGGCCATTTCATGTCAGTTCAACCTTTTGAGCTAGATCCTGAAAATGCTTTAGGGTAAATATCTGGTACTATTAATGTACTCTCAGGAGTGTACCTCAAATTAACATATAATAAACTGATGCTTGACTGCCCTAAAATATCTCAAAGTCTGATCTCAGACAGTAGATTTGGAGGTCTGTAGAAATCACAGGTTTGGTATATTCTTTAAAACAGTCAAACTCAGGTTTTACAGAAACTTGAATATGGGGGAATAATCATCCAACTACAGTTTGAGATTCTCCATGTATGACATCATATACCAAATCCAAATTAACCATTTTTAAAAGAACAAGATTCTCTTCATATTATATCCAAAATGTGTGAAGGTGTTCTCTCTAACTTTTCCAATACATAATTTATGAAATACTTGTAAGAGCAAAATGTTCTAATTCAGCTGCTCACTAACGCAAATATCTAATCAGCCAATCACATAATAGCTGTATTTAGGTATGTAGATATAGTTCAGAGTGTTATATTGAGTTATAAGTAGGAGATGGATGGATAGAATAACTCCAGTAAAACATGCCAATGAAGGTTATTTAAGCAAAGAAATAAAAGTATATAAATAATAAGCTAGATTAATCTTGTCAGATTTAGTGATGGAAAACACAAAATACAAGACACTGTTCTAGGGTTCAGCCTGACCATGTTGTAAGCACTAGGAACACTGTAGTTTAGAGGGTCTGCCTGGAGGCCAGTAGCAGAAGCAGAGCAAGTCAGGAGGCTGGCTGGGTGGCCAGCGATGGAAACAAACCAAATCAAGCAGCCAGCTGGGAGGCCATGCGGGAGGCTATGGACAGAACTGCCCTGGAGTGGCCAGGAGTTTGAAGGTAAATATGTTGCAAAGTGTGAGAGCTTGTAGAATAAAAAATGAGAATGTGAATAAAAAATTTGAACTTGTATTTTGAAATTTCCACTTGTAAAAATGTTTCTTTTCTTCTTTTTGCTGTTTCCTGTTTTGTTGTGGTAGTTAGGTACTCATTTCCTGTTTTGTTTTAATAAATTCTAATAAAGTATTTTACTAAATCTGTCTATTCATCATTATTTGTATTTATGTTGTCTTTCTGTGTCTCTAGTCATTTCTTTTCTTTAAAGCCACACCCTGGTGTTCAAACATTATTTTAGAGTATACAAGAAGAAACAAAAAATTTAATACTTGAAGAGTAATTTGTTTATTTCATCTACACTGTTTGATGGATGAGTAATGTTATTAGGACTTTC
This sequence comes from Oreochromis niloticus, assembly GCF_001858045.2. Classification (NCBI taxonomy): domain Eukaryota; kingdom Metazoa; phylum Chordata; class Actinopteri; order Cichliformes; family Cichlidae; genus Oreochromis; species Oreochromis niloticus. The sequence goes on from NC_031972.2 coordinate 8,768,143, forward strand.
AAGCTGGAGTGGCGGAGTATAATATATCATCAGTGTTTGGTTTATTTTGTCTATATTTGTGGCCTTTCAGTTAACAGGGTAGTGTGACTTTCACTGAGGACAGCCTTACTTTATACACCAATCACACTCAACTTATTCATGGAAAGGTGACTGTTAAGCCCCATCATGTATGTATATGTGGAGGGAAATAAATGTCTACATTTTATATAAACATGACATTTTTAAAAATGTCCACAGACTAATGTCAGTGTCATGTTAAGTGTCTAGAGTACATTTTCAGTCTGTTTAGTAGACTAATGTCAATGGACATGTCATGTTTAACATAAATACATGCAATATTTAACTTTTGTAATCTGGGACGCATAATTTACAGGTTTGAAATTAATGTAGTTCCAAAGCTGTGGTTAATCAATTAAGTTAGAGCTGGAAATATATTGTGTGGACGGTGAGATAAGCATAAGCTTGTTTGTATTTGTGTTTGAAATTATTAGACAAGAGTTCAAGATGGCTTGTATTTTGCAAACTCGTGTGATATTAGTTAGACATAAACTAAGGAACTTGGAAAGAAAGACACTTGACTTTAAGTGAAGACATTTCACCTCACATCCAAGAGGCTTTTTCATTTCTTAAACCAAAACCTGGAGAGTGCCAGGTATTTAAACCCTAGTGGGGGAGTCCTTTAAGAGGGTTGTTGATGCACCATGAATCATGTGTGTCAACACATGAGCCAAGGTGTGAAAAAAGGCATGGATCATTACCACCAGAGGTTTTTTGTAAAACCACTGTAATACCTTGCCTCACTCTATTGAGGTCTATACGCTGAATCCAGATAAAAGAATAGGGTCATTTCATGTGGTCTCGCTCTTTACTTTTATCCCATCAACTAAGGCAGTTTAGAATGTCAGAAATTGACTACAGCAAAACTTCTCCTTATAGAACAGGACAAGCTTCACCCCAAATAAGATTTGGGCATTATTAGAACTCGGTCTTATCCCCAATTATTTTAAATACAGCAAGGGTTTCTACAGACAAAAGCATGGCTGTGCCATGTCATGTCCAAAATTAACCATTATAGCCAAGTAAAACTCTTTCAAAGAGGTAGCACTTAGTCATTGTTACAGATGTTTGGATAGCACCTGCATCAAAATCATTCCAAACCAGTAAATCAGAACTATGCTAAATATGAGACGATGTGACCAGTAACATAGAAAAACTAAGGTGTTAAATATGCAGGATAACGAGAGGATGGGCAACAGCTGGAACAAATCTGACTAATGAAACAGGGGAAGCAAAACTAAACATACACACGGGGTAAGAGACTATCACAATAAAACAGGAAACAGACACGAGAAAACTAAACAATGTCCAAAAGTTCAATAACTAAAACATTGGGTCCACGACCCAGGTACCATCACAACTATAGTAATAAACAAAACAAAACAAATCATTAATAACATTAACACTTCAATGGAAAGTCAGAATTTAAGCCCCGTCCCCCAAATAAATAAATAAATAAAATTAAAAATAGGGTCACGATAGTTGGGGTTTGTTAGTGAAGGAGGTTGAAAAGTTAGGAGTGGGAGTAATTTGGACTGGAACTGGAATTTAGAGTTCCAATTCCAAAAAATGCAAATAAAACAAATGTTAGTAAATAAGACATCAATCTGTATTTTATTCACAGTAGAACACGGAAAACATATCAAATGTTTAACCTGGGAAAATATTTTAAGAGAAAATATTTTAAGAAAAATATTATCCCGTTTGAACATAACACAACACATCTCAAAAAAGTTGAGACAGTGTTGTGTTTATGAGTGTTTATCATCCCCTCTTCTTTTAATAAAACTCCTTAAATGTCTCATAAATGAAGAGGCAAGTTGCTAAACTGTTGATCAAGGAATGCTGTCTCATATAGGATTCATTCTGCTTTTCTGTATTTCTCTGAAATCAGGTTGAACAAAATGTGGATGATGTGTTCAATGGTGAAAAAAAGTGAGGAGATGCAAAGTTTTGGACTTATTGTAGTTTTAACTATGTTGCCAATTGGGATGCAGTTTGGAGGATGGAGAAATTATTTTAAACATGACTTGTTTTGGGACTTCATTCTACATATTGTTATTCACCATAAATAAAACATTTATATTTATTTTTGGAACAATCTACAAGACTCTTTGATCGTCCTTCAAGAAAATGGCACACTATGTTTCTCTGATATCTGATTAACAAATTCAGCTGCCATTGAGTTTTACCTCTCCCTTTCTGCCCAGATGCTCTGCTACAGAAAGAACAAGTGGGTTGCCATCACAAACATCATGCAGGTGAAAATATTTTTCCATACACACTCTGAGCAGATGTAAAATCCAGCATTTGACAGTATACAGGTAACATATCAGAGCTCACTGTACACTGCATTAACCTGATGGGAAGAATGGGAAAAATTTATGATGGAAAAAAAGTGTTTTTTCTAACAGTGACAATTTCAAATGAAAAAAAAAACCCCAAACAAAACCCAAACAAAAAACAAGCCCTTGTCATTCAAGAGCATAACACAAACTATAGCTGTACAAAACACTGGAATACAGTAATGAAGTGCAATACTAAGAGTGGTTTTCAGTTTCAGGGTGGAGGGGAAGAAAGCCCTGGGCATTAAGTGTCAGTGTGACCTCTCAAAGCGGTGTCAGACTATTAGCACATAGCTGGTCTCTGGAGCCACAGCACCAACCACCTTCAAGTCATTCAGTTGTGAAATTTAATAAGTAACACAGATCAAAGGTAAAGAATAAACAACTCATTTTTATCAAAGGATGCCAATGCCTCCATCCTGCACTTCACACTGACACATCTGGATAAAACTAAAGTTCTGGACACTACTCTCTGAACGCTGTTTATGGACTTCTCATCGTTGTACCATCCAAGCTGATGGCCACACACCTGGGCATCAGCACTTCACTTTGCAACTTAACTATGGGATTTCCAACCAACAGACTCCAGTCTGTTAGGCTAGATAGCCACATTTCCTCTACCTTGATGTTCAGTATGAGGGTACCACAAGGTTGCATAATCAGTTCACTCCTCTAGTCACTGTTCACTTACAACTACATGAATCAAATACGATTATGAAGTTTTCAAATGACATCAAGGCTTACAGGAAGGAAGTGGAACATCTGGATTCTAGTTGGGGGACAAAACAACCTGACCCTTAACAGCAGAAAGATGAAGGAGCTCATTGAGGACTTCAGATGATGGAGAGACAGCTCAAACACTCCACTTAATATAAGACGGAGTAAGGTGGAGTTAGTCTCTAGCTTTAAGCTCCTGGTAGTCCACTTCCTCCATGACCTCACTGATCCATGGCACACTACTACAATCAGCCTGATAAAGTCATCAGCCTGCAATAAAATTGTAAAGAGTGTACACACAGAGAGAGAAAGAGCGAGCATGAGATAACCCAGCAACACGAATTGCTGGGAAGTTTTTGATTCCTGCTACCAGCAACCAGGGCAGCAGGTAGAGGTACTGGCCCAGACAGTGGTAGAGGTAGCTGCCATGCATATGGAGCAGTGCTCCAGATATAGCTGGACCGTTTACAGGACCAGGCAGAGTGCCAGACCAAAGTTCTGGAAAATCTGGTGGCTCGGTCTGGCTCCTGCAGGGCACCGCCTCCGCTCCCCCCAGCATGGTGATGCTCCACCGGATGAGAGAAGCATCTCTTTCGAAATTTTCCAGGCCATGGATGGTGGCGTGACTTTAGCCGAGGATCACCTGTCACCTGAGAGTCAGTGGCGCGGACACAATCAACAATGGGGAACCGGCTGGTCCCAGCTCTGAAGAGGAGGCTCTGCAGAACCTCACTACTGCGGTTTGCTGCTGCACAGCAGTGGCTGCTGAAGGTCAGTAACCCCTTCTTGTCTACTTTCTCTCCCCAGGGCCCGGCAACTATGGATACTGCACCTCACCCACTTGGGGTTGCAGGACACCAGGGCAGGAGTGTTGAAGGTTAGAGGTGTGGGCAGCTGAGACACTTCTGCTGTGACTGCCCTCTAATGGAGGTGGGACAGCTGTTCCATGTTGCTGGCCGTCTGTTGGTCACCAGCACTTCCTAACTAGTGCCATTGCATTTACTGTTCACAAAAGGCTCTCTGAGATGTGTGCCCAGTAATTTTAAATGTGGAAACCTTCTCTACCATCTTCCCGCTGATTTATATTGGTATATGGACATCCTGTTTTTTCCTAAAGTCAGTTCAAGCTGTTCAAGTCTTCCTGAAGTGTAAGATTATTTACCGTGTACCACTCTGTGAGCCTCAGCACCTTACTTCTGTATGATTAGTTTTGGTGATAAGCCATGTCTTGCAGACTTCTGACAGTCCACCTTGAATATAATCTGGCTGGTCATGAAGTCATTAAGTTGTTTAAAAGTCCCCACTGGTCACACTTGTATTGTTCTAGTGACATGTTAATAACTTGTCTGTATGTTGGAATAAAAAAACAGAGATCTGTTCACACAGTCCCAGATGGGAGAGAGTTGAAGCCTTGAAACCAGGGTTACTATTGTTGTGGTCAAGTGTGTTGTTTCCTTGTTGGATATGCTGATAATATTTGGGCCAGGAAGTTTTGTTGTTTTTTAAAAAAAAAATTGACTCTATTGTCATCACCTATTACAAAAACTCTGTCAGGATTGGCCCTCTACTACTAATAGCATTTAGCAAGTAGTCCAAAGCTGCTGTGATGTTAACATCCAGGGTTATGTAAGAACAAGAGCATTTATGACAACTGTAAACTCTCATTGCAGATAGAACTGGCAACACTTAACTGTTACATACTCCAATGGCACCAGTTGTTTTTAATATAAACACAGAGCTCCCCTCCTCTCCTCTTACCGGTGTCCGTCATCTTGTCCACTCAATGTACTAGGCAGCAATAGCCTCCACTGGTATGCATGGGTTGAGCCACGTCTCTGTGAATGCCATAACACAGTAATCCTGGACGTTTTTCTTCGTTGAGATAGTAGGTTGCAGTTCCTCAGTCTTGTTGGAAACAGAACATACATTCATGACAAAGAGGTTGCATAGTGGGAGCTCATGTGAGGCTCTGCCTAGCCTAGCTCGTATCCTTGTTCAGCAATCTGCTTCCACCACCTCTGTCGCCTGTTGGCTGGGATAATGAAGATGGAGACCCCAACAGTCTGATAAGCTCCGGAGGAATATCTTGGTCTAATATTATCAGGCACTAAACAGATGGTGAGCAGTTTGTGCCAACTCTATGTGTGTATGCTTGTGGGTATGTGGCCACAATAAAAAGTAAAGCCACAGAACTAACGGTAAACTCATTAAAGAGTAACAAAACGAGAAGTGCTGAGGTGCTGCATGTGTATGCTCTGCCATTTTGCAAATGTACTGAACACTTCTTATTCACTTTACACTAGTCTGTGTTTTGTACGTGTCTGTCTGTGTTCTTCTTTTCTGTTTTCTTTCCCCTCACTGCCTAACCAATCTTAGCAGATGCTTGGATCTCAACATTACTGAAACAGTATGGGATCGTGTTGTAAGAGAAAGGAACAAAAAGGCAGCCAACATCCAAAGAACAGTTTTGGAACTACTTAAAGAAATTACAAAAAAAAAAAAAAAAAAAAAAAAAAAGCAAGCTTACTTAAGAGAGTTCAGATTATGTTGAAGAACAAAGGTAGTCATACTAAATATTGACTTCCAAGCTGTTTGGAGTTGTATTAACTCTTTTTGCGTTATATACTTCATGTTTGTACATGTTTCAATAAATCACTGCACCTATTTGCCATTTTCCCAGAAAGATCTAAAGGAATAGGGGGTGGCCAAAACTTTTGCACTGCACTGTACCTCTGTGCTTTTATTGTAACATGATTAAGCTGAATCTTTAACCCTTTACCATGCAATGTACAAAAATCTGAAAAATGATCAACGCTTCATTAGCTTCACCTTCATGAGAAACAGCAGAATGTGGAACCCCCAAAGCATTCACTTTTCAGCACACAGTCTTTAAGCTAGGTCTCACTGACAGAACATTATTGACCAACAAAAAAAATGCACAGAATGGGTCACTACCACAGTGACTGCATTAGGCAGAATGGAAAGTTTTTTTCTTTGTGCCCCGTAGGCTACAATGCTACTTGTTAGATTACACACTATACCATACAACCTGCATTTATTCTTCCAGCTGGAGCATGAAGCACTGGCATCAGTGGCTGAACTTTAAATCACAGTAAACGTTACGTACGTAAATATTGACAGTCTAGAGCAGGGGTCGGCAACCTGCGGCTCTTTAGTCCTTATACTGCGGCTCCGCGTGGTTTGGGAAAATAAATTAGAAGTATTTAGCTGAAGTGTATTTTATTTATGTTAGTTCTTTTTAACTCGTAGTTCTAAATTGGAAGATTATTGTGATACTGAAATATAAAAATAAAATTATATTCTATTATTTTTTTCATCGCTCAAAATAAGAGTCACACTCGCGGAAGCCGGTGTACCCGCCGAAACGCTGTGCATTTATCGAGACTTTCAACCCCAGGTAGGCCAATTATGGATCTTCGGATCCACATTATGTCAGCAGCTGTTCTCCACCGTGAACTATGTTAAAAGACAAACACCGTTCACGCCTGACAGATGACAGCTTACAGTCCTGCATAAACTGACTTCGTATAGCCCCGATTTGCGGACTCTGTGCGCAGAGGTTCAGGAGCAGAAGTCCCATTGTAAACAAATCACGGCAGACCCGACGATGTTTCCATGAGCATGCTTTTGAGCATCTCTTTATTGAGCACTTTTCACACACGGTTGCTGTACGCATACAGCCGGCTGTAGCTTTTCAGCTCACAGCCCGACATACACCACCAACAACACAACAGCACAGATAGCGCAGACGTAAAGGCAGCGAGGCGTGATTGTGGGTGTCGCTCAGGTTCGTCCGCCTCCCCTGCAGCAGCGCTGTAAACCACGCCCCGCCGCACGCATTAACCAGGTAAAATACATATTTAGGCAGAATTATATCTATTTTGCATAGTGCTTTTTTCCAATTATTTTTTAAGAGTCAGGTCAAGGCTCCAACAGCCCAAAGGCGATATAAGGGTGGCGGCTGACAACAGTTTTTGTTTGCTACGTGGATCATTTTAGTTCAGGTTGGTGTCTTTCCTTTTGTTATATTTCTTTAAGAGTTCAAAATGTGTTGATTACATAAATATAATTTAATTTTCTCTGTAGCACTTCATGGATTTCATAAGCAGCACACCTTAGTTGTTCACACAAAGCATAAAGATAAAAAAAACAATATATACAGTGTTATCTTCATTTTAGATGTCAAAAAGTATTTGCGGCTCCCAGTGTTTTCTTTTGCGTGGAAACCGGGTCCAAATGGCTCTTTGGGTGTAAAAGGTTGCAGACCCCTGGTCTAGAGATATCAAAATGTCAAGAAAAAGTTCCTAAAGGCATATCCTACTTCAGAAGAAGTTAATTAGCATTTGGTGTTCAGAGGTTTTTATTCGTTTAACTCATTTATGTGCGCTGTACTTGCTCTAACACTCCTTTAGACAGTTAAAAATATTTACTGTACCAAAACTATCTAAAACTAAAAGCTATGTTTTTCATAAAATTAGTGCAAAGGAGCAATTGGAAACTTTTTAGAAAGTTTTCTAGGCTGTAGGTTTTCTAGGTTGCTCCAGGTTGATGCATCCCCCGTGTTTTGCAGTCAGTCACGTCTCCGTGTCTCAGTGTCAAGTCTTTGTGAATGTCTTTTGTTTCCGGTTTTACTTTGATAGTCTTGTGTCCTTAGCTAATGTTTCTAGTTTTGCTTCCTTCCCGTCTCGTTATGTGTAATTTCTCCCAGCTGTGCTCTCCTCCTGTGTGTCATTCCCTTGTTATCCGTCTGTCTATTTAAGCCTTTTTGTCTTCCTCTGTTTGTTGCTGGATTATCTCTGTATCACTTGCTGCATTTTTCAGTGTTCCATGTCTCTATTGTTGGCCAAATGGTGCTTTCTGAAGCATTGAAGCTTGTATTGAAAAACAGTTCATGACTCAAAGCTTTTCAACAGTCATCTTTGGTGACATCTGGTGGCCAAAAATATGAAGCGCAGCTTGAATCTACAACTTAGAATGAACTGCTTCATTATGATCGCCCACACTAAAGAGCTGAATTGACAGCTTCTGTTTGATATCATGTGAAAGTTTTTTCTGATATCGAGCTGATATGGTGTTTTTAGGTTTTTCCAGTTTAGGTTTTTCTAGTTTAGTCATTCTCTTCTTTGCATTTGTTTGTATTTTGCTTGGCCGTAATAAAGGCTCACTTTCAGTTTAAGTCTGTCACCGTCTGTCTGTATTTGGGTCCACACTCTCTCCACTCTGCCCAGTTCAACTGAGCCCTTATCTCATGCCTGCCACAAATCCATTAATTCAAAATATTACCCAGAAGTTACAATAAATCATATTAAATTGTTGCATTATGTAGTTTAGAGAGCTGCTAACTCTCTGAGAGGAGACCAGCTTCCATGAAATGCTGACATCCAGTGGCTATGGCATGAACTGCATCACAATAAGAAAATGTGAAAGAGCTTATTTGATTGTTTACGTGATCACTTTGCTGAGGTACGGGAGTGATAGACTCAGGTTATCATTGCTACTCTGTTGTCTAATGAGATCAAATGCAAACAACAATGCTACACCAGCTTGTAGAGTGTTATTAACTCACTATAATTAAGCATTTCTTTTCGCACATGAACTGTAGCCCTGGTAAGAAAAACATAAATTGACTTTTCATGTTAAGGGTATGACTTGGGGCCTCTACAGATTGATATTTAATCTATACAGAAATGCAGAAGAAGTGTGTTATGGGCATAGACATAGAGAGACAGGCAACTCCATTGTGTTGATTCTGGAATAATACAGTTATTTCAGTAATAAAGTTAATATGTGTTTCAGTGAGAGATACAAGAAGTAAAACACATTTTGTAACACAGAAAATGCAAGGTCAAACCTGAGCCCCAAACTACGAAGCAGGATTTAGGGTTTGAGGTTCACTTCTTATCAAGGAACATTGATAAGAAGTGTATCGTCTTGATGCATGCTCAATCATCCAGGTAAGTAAATCCCCAAAAGTTGAGTCTGTTCATCTGGATGTAGCGTTTTTATTAGGAGAGATGTTTTGTCACTCATCCAAGTGACTTTAGTCTCAGCTGACTGCAGGTTTCCCCAATCTTATAAACAGTACATCTGTATAATGACTGCAACTAGCAACACTGAATGAACAATGGGCTGTGAGGTCAGTTCCTTCACTGGTTCAGGTATGTGGATGACACCTGAGTGAAAATCAACTCTCAGGATGTACCACAATTCACGGATCACATTAACTCGGTGGACCAACACATCAAATTCACCAGGGAGGATATAAAAAGTGGCAGGTTAGCCTTCTTAGACTGTGAGATATCCATCAGTAATGGGGGACATCTAAAAGCTGATGTGTACCGTAATTCTATGCATATGGATCAGTATTTAAGGTTTTACTCTCATCATCCACTGGAGCACAAACTGGGTGTCATCAGGACGCTACAACAAAGAGCAAACACCATCCCCACAGACACAGCGGCCAGGGAAGCAGAAGAACATCACATCCAGAAGGCTCTGAGTAAATGTGGTTATCCCAGCTGGGCATTTGTCAAAGCTGGGAAGGCACCTAAAGAAAGCTCCAGGCAATCCAGGAGAGAAGGACAAGTGCTGCCTAAGCGAAAACCCTTAGTGATCCCTTATGTGTCAGGAGTATCAGAACAGTCGATACGCATTTCTTCCAATTCAAATAAAAAAGCAACTATATCTGTTGCTAAGTCAGACATTTGGACTTATTCTACTAAGTCCTAGAACTGCCCTAACTACGTTAGGACTGTAAGGTCAGACTTGTTCATCATTCTAGAGCTGAAAAACGAATGACCCTGGGCCATTCTAAGCACCGTAAAATGGCTCATAGAAATTTCATCTGTATTTTTTTTAAACATATAAAATGTTTTTAATCAATGCAGAAATACCATTACACAGTTCCATGTAAAAGAGGGTGCAGTCACATTGAGATGTCATTGGGGGGGAAATCTGACCAGAATTGCACACAGAATAATGTAAAAAGGTATAATTTACTGTCTGAATTCTTCCAAAATTGCATTTATTATTACTACTAATATCTACAGTGCCATCAAATCCAAAAGATCCGAAGTTCTTTTCTAGTTTTCCATTTTAAGTATTTCATAAGGCTTAGTCATTGGATTGCTGTGACATAGTAACACATTCAGGTTCATATTATGTGTCAGATGTTTTCTTTAAAAATATTCATTAAACATTTCCAAACTCTTGTGCACTATTCAAAACTGTATAGTCACACTCATACTTGTGAGTTCTATAGCTTGTGCTCTCCAGCACTGATGCTCTGGTAGATCATGTCTGTCAGAGGAATGTAGCTCTTTTCCTTGTAGTCCAACACATAGAGAGGATCACTGACTTTTGAGGGGTTGAAACCACTCTGCACCAGATGGAACTTTTGCTGTTTGAAGGTACTTGTCGTTTCCATGACCTCCTGAGAGGAAAAAACAATCCGAGTTGCTTCAGAGTAGCAGGATGTTTTAAACAGATTTTAGTAATATATTTTACCTGAAGCCTTATGAAAAGTGGACGAGCGTATCCTGGTAGACCCCTCACTGCATGCTCAAACAGCTTCTTTCCATCAAATATGAAGCCTGGTCTTACAATGATTGATGCCATTCCTCCTCTGCCCTCATGTCCTGTGAACAACATGGATCAATGTTAAGGGCTACTGTTTTTCACCGATACCACATGGGGATCCTGCTTGTGTTTAATTGGCTAAGGACAGCAAAAATGTAGCACTTAGCGAAGTAGATATTGTGGATATTAAAAAAAGAAACATTTATACTGCAAGTTCTCACAGTCTTAGTAACTGCATTACTAATTAAGCATGCCGACATGATACCTGGTACTTGCACT